>NC_049997.1:16804658-16820128 GCF_000003815.2 Branchiostoma floridae
CATTGCTCTGAGTACGGAGAATGCCGTTTCCAAACTTTAAGTGTAAGTTAAAACACAAATGATCCACGACATATACTTTTGAGACCATCCATTGAGACCTGACAACTGCCAAATCCAACAATGAAAGCACGTACATCATCTACGACATAGTCCTGTAGTATAATGCATCATGTCCTAGCAATGTCAAAGGCTATTTGCAAATCAAAACTTCTTCAGCCAAACACGTTAATCATTTACGACCGAGTCCTGCTTTCTAATGCATTATGTCTTTCCGATGTCAAAGGCTATTCGTAACTTAAAACTTCTTCAACTAAAAGAACTTTCTCTGGGGATTTCTTAGCTCTCAGGAAGTCCCTAATGGAAGATGTCTTCTGGCGTAAAGATGTCAAAATTGTGGAGACGTAAAAACCTTCCGCCTCTGAAATCCACTCCCGTGAGGCGGCTCGGGGGTAAGTAAAGAAGCTGAGTGCACCATCTGGTTGGCAGGACTCGAGATAGTCAGCCCTGATTTAAACACATTTTCCCGGCCAACCGTCATCCATTTGCGACGTGATGCATCGATGGCATCGGAAATTTTGCTCGTCCATAACTCTGTGTTTTATGCACACAAGTTTTACTTTAAAGGGGAACTTGGAACGTTCAATGGCTCTTCCACACAATATTTGTTTCTTTTTTGTTTCTTTTGCTAAATGTACGGGAACGTATCTTAGTTCTATATCAAAGTTGAAATTCAATGCTACTATTGCTTCATTCATTTTCTAGGTTACCTTTGTCTTTTTTATTTCAGTGGTTGCTGTAGATAGTACTTATTTGTTTGCTTGACTTTGTGTTTAATGTTTGTAAATATATACGGGTATCTTTGTTCTGAGCTAAAAGCTGAACTACTATGAAAACTTTGGATTTTGGGGAAATTTTGGAATTTCAATTGTTATCTGTTAACAACACTTTTATCTGTTACGTCACAGTATGCAGATAGAACACGTGACTCTGTAAGCAGTGGAACATAAGTTGCAGAAAGCCTATGGCTCCTCCCTCTGTGTTGCATTCCTTGACAAAGGCTAAAACTGAATTTGGGTAAGTCCACTTTTTGGTGATTCAGTATTAAAAGATTCAGTATTACTTCAACCAATTTAGATTAACTTTTTTTCAACCTGTATTCAGCCTTGAGTGCATATCCGTTCGACCTAAGCCAAGGCAAGGTGTCCTTGTTTTTTTATTGAAATGGGTTACATAGAGAGCAGCCACCTAATCCCTGTCTATTGCTTTGGGAGCTGCCATTGTATCAAGATTTAAATCTAGTTCTTTTGAACTGTAAGAATTAGGTTAATAGCATCCACCAGCAAACGACCGGAGCTGAATGAGAGGGTCCATTCAAAATCAAAGACGAACATCGTCAAATCCTCTTTACAGGAAGATTACGGTCGACTAAGCTTCCCGAAAATCAATTCTTACTGTAAGCTTCAAAACTTGTGAAACACTGGGAGGATCAGACTTGTTATCTTATCTGGTCTTATTACCCCAGGCAATGTTGGAGGAAATCCATAACAATTCTTATCTCGTTATAACGATTTCAGACCAATAGTGGTCTTTCTTAGAGGTTATGTCTTCTTGTAAGTTCCATTGATGCTGTACCATCAATACACAACGAGAACAGTACTTGATGCTGTACACCATCAATGCACAGCTACCACTTTCCTTGGTGCTAACGTTAAATAGTACTTACATGGCTAGCCCTGACATTGGTGCTGAACACCATCAGTACATACACAAAGTACCTTGTCCTTGTGTTAAACACCATCAATGTACAACTTACCATGTCCTAGATGCCGATCAGCATCAATGCACAAATATTCCTTTTCTTGTGCTGAACAACATCAATACATACACAGCTAAACCCGTCCTTGGTGCTGAACACCATCAATACATGCACAAGTAGCTCTGTCCTTGGTACAGAACGTCATTAACACATACACAGCTAAACCTATCCTTGGTGATGAACACCATCAATGCACAACTAGCCCTAACCTAGGTGCTTATCACCATCAATGCAAAACTACCCCTGTCCTTGGTGATGAACACCGTCAGTACATACCCAACTTTCCCTGTCCTTAGTGCTGAACACCGACAATGCACAGCTAACCCTGTCCTTGATGTTAAACATTAAATGTTACATGCACAATTATCCCTGTCCTTGGTGCTGAACATAAAATGATACATGCACAATTATCCCTGTCCTTGGTGCTGAACACCGTCAGTGCACAACTAACCCTGTCCTAGTCGGCGATTACCATCAATGCACAAATAGTCCTACTCTTGGTGCTGAACACCATCAACACATACACAGCTAACCCTGTCCTCGGTACTGAACACCATCAATGCACAACTACCCCTGTTCTTGGTGCTGAATACCATAGATACTTACACAGCTAACCCTGTCCTTGGTGATGAACACCGTCAGCACATACCAAAGTTTCCCTGTCCTTGGTGCTGAACACCGTCAATGCACAACTAACCCTGTCCGTGGTGCTGAACATTAAATGATACATGTACAATTATCCCTGTTCTTGGTGCTGAACACCATCAATGCACAACTACCCATGTCCTTGGTGCTGAATACCATAGATACTTACACAGCTAACCCTGTCCTTGGTGCTGAACATTAAATGATACATGCACAATTATCCCTGTTCTTGGTGCTGAACACCATCAATGCACAACTACCCATGTCCTTGGTGCTGAATACCATAGATACTTACACAGCTAACCCTGTCCTTGGTGCTGAACATTAAATGATACATGCACAATTATCCCTGTTCTTGGTGCTGAACACCATCAATGCACAACTACCCCTGTCCTTGGCGCTGAACACCATCAATGCACAACTACCCCTGTCCTTGGTGCTGAATACCATAGATACTAATACAGCTAACCCTGCCCTTGGTGATGAACACCGTCAGTTTATACCCAAATTTCTCTGTTCTTAGTGCTGAACACCGTCAATGCATAACTAACCCTGTCCTAGTCGGCGATTACCATCAATGCACAAATATTCCTACTCTTGGTGCTAAACATCATCAATACAACCCCTCTCCTGGTTACGGACCGCCATCAACACACACACAGCTAACCCTGTCCTTGGTACTGAACACCATCAATACAAACAAAGGGAAACATGTCCTTGCTGCTGAACACAATCAATACATGCACAAATCCCAACTAGCCCTCCTTTCCATTCGATTTGTGCAAAACTTGCCCAGTCCTTAGAAATGAACACCATCAATATGTGCACAACTTCCTCTGGCCTTGGTGCTGAACACAATATATACATACACAACTGACCCTGCCCTTGGTACTGAACACAATCAATACATACACAACTATCCCTGCCCTTGGTACTGAACACAATCAATACATACACAACTATCCCTGCCCTTGGTGCTGAACACAATCTATACATACACAATTAGTCCTTCCATCGGTGCTGAACACCATTAATGCTAACACAGCCACCCTGTCCTTGGTACTGAATGCATTCAATACTTACAAGTTCCCCTGTCCTTGGTGCTAAACGCCATCAATGTAAACACAACAAGCCATGTTGTCTGAGTTAAATACGTAACCAATACGGACACCTTCTTATCGTTTTCCTGCATAAGCCGGGATGGATACCGTTTCATGACATTTCATGAATCATGGATGATCCCCAACATATCCCCCGGCTGTCTTAGAACTAGAAGATGGAGAGATAGCTTCGGACACCCGTGCTGTACGGGGTATTAGTATTGACGTCACAACTACGGCAAATAAATGGACCTGTCAAGACTGAGAAATCACTTTCTTTTTCTTTACAGCTCGGAAGGTAGACTCTGTCGCCGCTGATATTGTGTCCGGTTTGCCTCGTTAAAGTAGTCTAATGATTCTTGGGGCGTTCATGTAGAGCGTGTACAAACTTCGAAACTAAGATGGAATCCTGTGATTGACTGTACAGCGAAAGGTTGTATCTCACTGCACTTGCGTCAAGCTTGCGTCACTGCGGGGTTCGAAAGATACTCAATGAATTTCAGAGATAGGGAACGAATTTTCTTATTCTTTCGTGTATTTTGTCGTCTTCTAATTCATAGTTTTACATATTAAGCAAAATCTAAATTTAAAAAAATCTGATAAAATAGCGAAACGGTGACGCAGTAAACGAACCCCACAGTGACACAAGCTTGACGCAAGTGCAGTAAGAGTGCACCTGAATGTTGTTTCATAGCCCTTTGAGACCGTAAGGGAGATGGATTGCTATATCCTATGTCTAAGGCAATGTATTGGAAGGCGGATCTGAGCACAAAATGGTTTGGTATCATTATCATATATATCATACAAATGCACTTGGTATTATACAAAACATCGGCACATCTGCAAACAACATCATCTCCCGCTTTTTTCACTTAAATGCCTTCATCCACATCATATTCTGGGCACACTACGTCAATCTCATTTGCAAATACTCCGGCTGATCCCACTTAGATTTCATTGTATTTGTACGAACTGTATTTGTGTTTTTTGTATTTGTGTGTTTTTTAATATTTGTTGTCCATGTGATATGGAGAAAGTGTCTACAATAAAGTTGAAATTAGAATATATAACCTCAAATTAGGTCAATGTTTTCTCGATGAAAGTTAGACATCCTGGTAATAAGGTTAACAAAATAGCGTTACTCATTACAAGCAACTGGATACAGTTTTGTAAAATCAGGTCAAAGTTTGCTGTAACTAAATGTTTATTTGTTTCGCACTTAAAAGAAAAAAAACAATAAATACATGGCAACGAATCATAAAAGAACATCACAGTGCAACTATCATGGTTGCAACATCTACAAACAAAAAGTTTCATCCTTGTGAATATAGTTCTGGCAAAGTTTGCATTCAGATGTTTGCTTATTCAACACAGACCCAACAATAGTGAGACCGTCTAAAGCCTCAGGGTATATCCTAAATCACGTCTATCTGAAGTAGGCTACACGGCGATAAGTAGTGGCCACTGACGCCGCCGAGATCCCATTTCACCCGTCTCTGTCGCCGTCTACACACCCGTGTGTTTATCATTGTGATTTTTATGATTCCTATTCCTTTAATAATTTTTGGCACAAGAATGGAATAATAAATTTCAACGTAGGTTTGTAAGGGGACGTACCTTGATGCTGAAGTCTTCAAGCGTTGGTTACACTTTTATTTGCAAGGGCAGACCAATGAATAAGGTGGTTATCAGAGAAAAGTCGTCGTCTACACACCCGTTTGTCTATTATTGTGATTTGTATTATTCCTGTCCTTTAATAATTTTTGGCACAAGAATGGCATAATCAATTTCAACGTAGGCTTTTAAGGGGACGTACCTTGATGCTGAAGTCTGGAAATGTTTGTTACACTTTTGTTTGCAAGGGCAGACCAATAAACAACGTAGTTATCAGAGAAAAGTCGTCGTCTACACACCAGTTTGTCTATTATTGTGATTTGTATTATTACTGTCCTTTAATGATTTTTGGCACAAGAATGGAATAATCAATTTCAACGAAGGTCTATCAGGGGACTTATATTGATGCTGAATTGAAGTTTGCAAATGTTAGCTACACTATCATTTGCAAGAGCAGACCAATGAATATAGTAGTTATCAGTGAGAAGTTGTCGTCTACACACCAGTTTGTCTATCGTTGTGATTTTTATGATCCATATGCCTTTAATAATTTTTGGCACAAGAATAGAATAATCCATTTCAACGTAGGTCTATCAGGGGACTTATATTGATGCTGAATTGAAGTTTGCAAATGTTAGCTACACTATCATTTGCAAGAGCAGACCAATGAATAAGGTAGTTATCAGCGAAAATTCGTCGTCTGCACACCAGTTTGTCTATTATTGTGATTTTTATGATTCCTAGTCCTTTAATGATTTTGACACAAGAATGAGATAATATATTTCAACGTAATACTATGTTTTTATCAGGGGACCTACCTTGATTCTGAAGTTTGTAAATGTGAGTTACACAGAATTTTTCACAGTTGATTCGCAAGAGCAATGAATAAGGTATACATCAGTGAACAGTCGTCTATAAAATAGATTCAAATGGTGTATCTACTCCTTTTCTGTAGCCCTAAGTCACAAAGCTTTGTGCAATCACTACAGCAGGGTTCTAAGCTTCTGGTAGTGATGTGTAGTCTTTCCAAAATGCTGAGTTCTAATCAGACGAAGCAGTATGTTGCATTCTAATGTCTTTGGTATGACTTCGCAGGGATCAAACTCACGACCTATCCGCTTGGCTATTGCGACGGTGAGTAAAGGTAAGATACAGCAGTGTATGCTGATACAGACAAAGCATAGGCTATCCAAACGATTGACGGTCCTTCTGCAACAAGAATCCGATAGAGAGGATTCCAATGGCATTAAATTGCACATCCAAATGGACAGATAAGTCGACCCAAGTCGACCTAATGAACGCTATACGTTATACCTAATAGCGGTGCCTACAAATATACAGCGCGCAATGGGACGATAGAGAAAGACACATAGCAACTGTTTCTACGGTCTTAGATGGGGTACCCAATATACGATGGTGTATCAACAAGGTTAGAGTTACCCGGTTCCTCAGCTGCGCACTGTACAACCATATTTGTTTGGGGCAACCTAAGCCACAGCATCGCCTGGCACAGTTGTATCGCCTACAAATATACAGGGCGCAATGGGACGATAGAGAAAGACACAACGCAATTGTTTCTTAGATGGAGAGTCCAATACTCGATGGTGTATTAACAAGGTTAGAGTTACCTGGTTCCCCAGCTGCTCACCGTACAACCATAATTTGTTTGGCACAATCTAAACCACAGTAGGTAAATCTTATGGATGACATTAGTGCGCTCATCAACATTTACCTGATTTTGAAGAAAGACCATCCATTTAGAATAAGTGTTATGTTTGTACCTGTGTATGTATTTTTATTTTGCTCACCTGGCTGAGATGAAAAGTTCACCAGTAAAATGAAAGTTTAAAACAGATGCAGCACAAGATGGTGTCGCAGTATCCCGCATTGGCCCCGCACATGCCTCTAACATGCCTTTCATACATTCCCTGACAGGCAACATTTTTTACTCAACGTGCAAAGATGAAGTTTTCACCAATAAAAAGAATCTGGTGTCACAGTAATTATGTATAACTTCGCACTTTACATGCACTAACACCTCCGCCATGCATTCCCTTACAGAGAACACTTTACTCAGCTTGTTGAGATGAACTGCAAACAAGTGTAAAGAATGTTTGCAAGAGAGAAGCCCAGGGTGGAGTTACATAATCATTACTTCGCACGAAGCTCCCATGTCTTCAACATTTCTGTTATGTATTCTCCGACAACATTTTGTACTCGACGCCCTAAGATGAACTACTCACCACATAACAAGAAAGGTTACAACAGAGATAGTACAGGGATGTACAATAATTATGACTTTGCACAAAGCTCAACGCTTCCAACACCTTTGTAATGCATTCTGATTCTCTGACAGACTACAGTTTTTACCCAGGCCCTCAGCTTTGAGATGGAATGCTCACCGGTGTAAATAAAGTTTACAAGAGAGCTAGCACAGGAAGGCGTCAAAATGATTTAGCACGAAGCTCACAGGCCTCCACCATTTCTGTTATGTATTTCCCGACAGCATTTCGTACTCGGTGCCCTAAGATAAACTTCTCACCATATAAAAAGAAAGTTTACAGAGAGCTAGCACAGGGAGATGTCACCGAAATTATGCCTCCAATGCCTCTGTCATGATTCCCCGACAGACATTACTTTTCCCTGAGAATGCGAAGATGAACTGCTCACCAGTGTAAAGGAAGTTTACAGAGAGCTAGCACAGGGATGTGTCACAATAATTATGACTTCGCACGAAGCACACATGCCTCCAACACGTCAGTGATGCATTTCCGGCATCATGTACGACACTGGTAAGCCTGGATAGCTGCCATAAATAAATACTCCTGTCACTTTGCGGTTGAAGCATCGCCGATCATCCCAAACGCACGCCTTGATAAGCGTGATTCATCCCGCAAAACACCCAGAGTAATGCCTGGCATCTCGCCTGGTTTGTACCCGCAGTTAATAAGGATCATCTTGCTTCGTATCGTGTCTTCACAGGCCTTACACAGCCACTTTTCTCCTGGCAAAATGGGCTAAAGTAGCATCCTATACGGAAATGTCATACTGTATCGTTCGCAAATTTTATATTAAAATTGTCAAACATAGAAGCTAATAATTACGTAGTTGTTATAATCATTCATTTAAGTGACGCCGCTTGGGATTAAAGCTTATTGTAATTGTCTATGTTGCATTTTACATGTTTAATAAATGCTTATTATCACAAGTTTGCAGGCATTTGAAAGTTAGAGAAGATTGATGAATCGTCGCCAAGAGTTAGTGTACTTAGGTATAATACTTGCTTTTATGTATGCTAAGTCTCGCAGCACGACTTGTACTCTAAGGCTTGGAGAATATTTTCTGTAGTGCATTATTAGTTATCAGCCGGATTTCTTGTGGTGCATGTTATAACTAGCATCGGTAGGATAATTGGAATGCTCACCACGAAATATGTCAGAAGTACATGCCTTTTAAAGAACGCAATTAACTACAAACTGGATTTAAGTTGTCCCACAAGTTTGACAAAGCATTTATCAAATTAAAGTTTTGAAAGTCAACCTGAGTCTAATGCATTCTTGACATCTTTACTTGAGCATATTTCATATAGTATCGGTAAGGTATGAATGATGTTACCAGGATAAAGTGGAAATAAGTAATCTCGATTCAGAATAGGTCGGACGCTACTAGGAATGAAGTTATCTCGAAACTAACAGAATGTTGCCTGTAAATTTACGAGACAAAACTATGCAATGAGGGTTGGGAGCTGCCCAAATCCTACCTACCCCTACTCCGCAAGGAGGCGGGGGGGGATGTTCTACGCAAGTCTGGACCTAGGTCATTCTCCTTGAGCAAGATGGACTGTCAGTTGTCGATAAGTTGGAGGTATGTACCTTACCTTTAAAAACAGCCATTACTCGAAGAAAATTTGGAGTAACTGTAATTATACGTGGCTGATGAACCTCTTCAACGAGGTAAAACTAATAATCACACCTGAGTGTTTTTTCAGCTTAGCGGACAATTGACTGGGAATCGTCAAATTTGAAGACGTAAATAATGTTTAAACTAAAACCACTTACACGCTTAGGAAAGTAAGGATGATGTTGAATTAGTAGCTAACGCCTTTTGGCTTAACTCCCAGAGACTACTTAACGTACTAACGTCAGAAGATTCCGGGAAGTTTGAACATTTTTTTGGCTATTTGTGTCTGTTGTGTTTGTTATTTTCTTTCCATTTGCTTTTAGATAAAGGAGAAAGGACAATGTGTCACTGTACCCAAGTTAGCAACTTATAACAGTGCCTCATACACAGTACAGACATAATATTTTTCTGTTATCTCCCAAAAGAACATTTTTACAACTGGGCGACGTGAAGAAAGTTGTGTAAAATGCCTTTCCCAATGGCACAACGTCAAGGGGCAAGGTGGGTATTGAACTCGGGACTTCTAGCTACATTCCAAGACGAACACTCTACCAGTCACACACGAAGATGTTATTTCTTGGTGAGGCAGAGAACTTATTTATCACCCCTCGTATATTACAGATCCGATGCCAACAGAACTTGTCGTAATTGCCTGCAATTCCTCCTCCCTGCCTCCTATCCCAGATCGTCTAATCTAAATTTGGATCTTACTAATCGCATGATACACAGTTTAATCATGTTTCCGAACCATTGATATGATTGCACATCCCACATCCTACTGTGAGCAAGTCGTGTTACCATGTTATCAGGAAGGTAAAATTCGTATGTACGTGCTGAAGATGCTATCTCGTGTTGCATCAAAGCAAATTAAAGGAAACAGTTAGTGGAGACCCATGCAAGATTTAACCAGATAGTTGCATATATGTATACATAGCAGGTTGACTTGGAAGCTTACCATTGTATAAACGACACAAAACGCTAGTTTCCTTTTATCCGTGGAGTAACCTATATATCCGTTGTATTTGTATTAGAGCTGTTAGGCGACAGAATACTTTTTCAACTGCCTTATTTTCACAATATTGCAGTTTAAAACCACAATCTGTAGACTTAATATCCCTTATATTCTTCCGTTTTTCAAAACAACGGATAAAGGTTACGCGTGAACTAGAGTCACACGGTGAAACGCAACGTGGTGAATCATGAGACCTATATGTTATAATTGTAGACCAAAATTATATCTCCTACGCAGTCTTTTGCTATCCTTACCGAGTTGCGTGCATCTCTGTAATGCTCTATTATCGAACACAGAAGGCCCATGTATTATTTACATCGTTGTTGAATAATTTTATTTTTTATTGTTTCCTCGTCAATTTAACGAGCAATCTATGGCAACTATAGTCCCCTGTTGGTGCTCAAATGTAGTTCGTTCACTAACCCTTTTCTTACACTAAGAACCAATGAAGCGTGCCATGTAAAAATTAAAAGTGACACAATTATGAACCATTATTACGTTTTCATAAGGCCTCACCCATTTTATTTGTTTCCTATTGGATTCGCCTGTCCGATTTTTTCCCCATTTTCAACTAAAAAAAGTCCGGAGAAAAAAATACAGATTTTGCTATAACAAACCTGTAAATATTACATGTACCATTCAGAACCTCATACATATTGCTTTATACATGTATTCGGAGCATTAGTAACAAACAGACAAATAAAAGGAAGGATTCATTGTATAAAACGTGCCAGTAAACTCCTCAGGTTGTTGGTTTTGTGTTATTTTAAGACGTATATCTACACTTCAGCTCTTTTGAAAAAAAATGTATTTTCTGACCTGTCGGTCCATTTTTTTTTTTGAAAAAAAAAATCCGAGAAGCAACAAATAAATTTGGTGTGGCCTAAGCAAATGAATTGCGGACTTGCTTCATAAAACGGAATGCCCTAAGCATGACATGTTACGCAATAAGTTATTCACATACCTATGTCTAAATACTGCAGATTTCAAGATTCTAGATACCAGAAGTAGATTTGACTATATCTTTAGATCCGACAGTCCTCATAATGCTAATATAGATGAATACATAAAATATTGCTTTGTGATTAGAAAGTATAGTGATACGTCTAGCCCCACCTGATTGTACACAGATTTTTTTTATTATTATCCTATATTGTTTAATTAGTAGAATCTTATTTACCTATACTGTTCAATTAGTAGAATTGTAAGATATATTCTGCATTTTTTTATCTTTTCTTGTTGTAGTTTATAGTTGACCATACAAAAGTAACCGTACTTTTTGTCGTGTCAATAAAGCTTGTCATTTCATTTCTCCACACAGCTGTTCGTGTTTCTAAGCGAGGTAAACAGGAACCCTATATGGACCTCTCTCAGAGCCACCGTTGAATGGGCCATTGAAGCTGAATTGCGGTCTGAAACTGCCCCAAGTAATTCTGAGCGGCCCACATGGCAATACATCAAGGACGTTCCGAATTTTAGAAATGCGCAATATAAACCACAGCCCGTCGTGAATTCACAAGCATGAAAGCATCTTTTAGACTAACGCTATTGCACCTTTATCCAAGGGGTAACCTATATCCGTTGTTTCTATAAAAATGGTATATAGGGATGTCCTGTCGACAGACGGTGGTTTCAAACTGCAATATTTTTAAAATGTTGCAGTAGGAAACCACCGTATGTTGACGTGATATCCCCAATTTCCAAATGCACAGTTTTGAAAACCACGTATATAGCTCAGGCAAGGATAAAGGTGAACTAGCGATACAGTTTTAGGCAGGTGTTTTTTTTTTTACAAAAAAGTAGATTTATGGATCACTTAAGCCCTCTCATTGATTTTCGTCTAATTTAAAAATAAAAAAAATTGCTCCCCCATGCAAAAAATGTATCGTTTCGAGTGTAATTGTAGAAGGGACAATATGATTGTAGTGCCATGAGTGTAGCTATAGACATGACACTATTGTAGTATCCCTGAGTGTAGACGTTTTAGTAGGTCTACAGCTATGTAGTAGCAGTAAGTATAGATGCCGACTTTGTAAGTGATACTACACTACCATACTATAGTGCCACTTTGTGAACTTATTTAATAAAGAAATCTGGCTGTGATGCCATACTTTGTTCCTTGTAATAACACAAAGTTTACGATCTCTATTTTGACAATTTAGCCATCTTGTTTTTTGCATTAGATTTGGAATTCCTGGAATATATCTTCCAGAAAATTTACTTCCTGTGGCCTAATAGTTACCCCTAGTTGGGATATTCTGAGTGTAGTTATGCATACAAGATTTCTGTAATATCAATTTTGTTTCCAGATTGTATGCTTATAACTATGTAGGTTGATACCCAGGGGAAGATGGCTGCCCCAGTCGAACTCACTTATCCTCCCATTCCGACTAAATTGTCCCATAATCAACTCAAATCAGTCACCCGTGCGGAGCATGCATACTGGTTATCAGATGGTGGCAAGCAAGCTCTGTGGGCAATACCGCCTGCAGCTGTGTATTGACTGATCCAGAATTCATATTAACTGATATAGGAATTTAGAATGAGATTTGTATTTGATTTGTTATCATGTTTTTGAGTTGACGTTCTAATTTTGTGAATGGTTTTATTAATATGCTTTGTCGTCGATGAAAGTTAGACATCCAGGTAATAAGATATCCTAAAAAACCAGTTATTCAACTTGATATCATTTTAGAAATGGTCAGACGTTTCCGACAACATTCGTTGTCTTTCGCCAGTAACACTGGAGAGATTTTGCTGGAGAGCAGTTTTCATATCCGAGCTATGAATTGATCTGCAAAAGAGATCATATATGTTGCATCATTTACACTATTTTGCAATCTTCAGGTACATGAATTCGATTATACATTTCTTAGTTTCAATTATGTTACCTAATGTATCATTTTGTTTTATGATTTTACCCATTTATTGTTTTAAGAAAAGGCCCTTTGGAAATCAGAAAAAAATTGTGATTGGGCTTCCCTCTAGCCCAAAAGATGGAATAAATAAATATTAAATACAACCATGTATATATGTTTATTCCTGGACCATTTCGTATAACATAAAATATTCATTTTTGAACTTTAACGGTCTGCACGGATCATGTAAACGGTGGTGCCACATACTCCCCTAGAATGTAAATGAGTCACTAAGATAACAGCCAAACAGTTTTAGAGAATGGGGTCGGAGTGAGCCTTTTAGGAAATACAAATAGTTTTATGTTTGACAAACACGCACAGATGGTTCGATTAGGTTATAATAACATTGTTATGCTCGCTGCATGCGATCATAATGCATACTGTGGTTAAATATAATGTCCTGTATCGTGTATCTAGATACCTCCATATTCTCCTGCTCTTACTCTATTAACAAATATAGAAATGTATAGATATAGAGCTACAGATAGATAAACGCATCGATGTAGATATATATATATAGAGAGAGATAGAGAGGGATAGAGAGAGAGACAGAGTGAGAAAGAGACAGAGACAGAGAGAAAGAAAAATGATTGACAGATACTAGATAGATATTCAGATAGGCTGGTAAATGACAAGATGATAAGATAGATATAAAAATTACATTAAGATACCTTTATTGATAGGTATGTCAAAGACTGAGTGTAGGTATTTTATATTTTTATCAACTTTGATATATCCTATACAATATTCATAGAAAATCTCCGGACACGAAAAACCATATGAAAATATACATGGTTAAAGCCATATACAGAGTTTGCATCAGGTCAAACATGAATATCATATACTTGCCTTGCGGCCTACCGGTTGCTCGCAAATTACTTGAGGCTCAGTATCTCTTCCCTGGATTCTTCTAACCGTCTCTCCGATATCGATTCCTCGGCGTCTGGGGCCAGTTGGTCCGAGACCGTGATTAGCTTCTTGCCTCTGTGATCCTTCCCGAGTTCACCAATCTTCTTTCGTATCCACATGGCGACCCTGAACACGGCGCCGGTGATGAGAAACATGAGGCCAATCACCCCTACAATTCCCCAAGCCTTCACCCTGAACTTGAACTCCTCCCTGTCGTCTTTGGTGGTGAAGACTGTACAATCCACCGCAGGAGGGTAGACAAGCTTTGGGTCAAACACACAGACTTCGTACCTAGTCCTTGGTTTTAGATCTACCATGAAGTATGTACGCTTGAGCGGTGGCATGATAACATGCGTTTGTATGGCGTCGTGGCTGTCTTCTTCATCTTTGAGGTCACGGTAGAGAAGTCGAGAGAATCCGTTCTCTCCAGTGGAACTATCTCCCCAACGGACTCTTGCAGCCCAAGATGAAACCTCGACGACGTGTATCCGGCTTGGCACCGTCAGGTTGCTCGCTGGTTCATCGGAAAGAGGGTGCACTGGTCCCGCCGGCTTTGGGTTAGAGTACGGTATTGACGCCGCCATTCTCAAGACCGGGATCACGTTGAAAGTCACCCACACCCACCGTACCTCGTATGCGTGCCGCATCCTTGGTGTATATCCTCCCAACATACGGCACCAATGTCCTTCGTCAAATCCTCATGGTGTGGAATGCATACTGTATGCATGCGAGGTTAACCTCCTATTGATGAAGGGCGACTTCAACCAAATGTCTATTACCCCAAATCTACCCTAAACGGCGTTACACCGGCATGCGACAAATCACCTACAGTACCGCAAAAAGAGGCACCATCGGGGTATCAGAAAAAAGGTACAGTTGCATCTGTCTAAAAATCTAACACAAGCAAGACCTTGGGTATCACAGCATGTGAATCAAAATATCTAACCACCAAGCAAATGTCACTGATGAATTGCATTTTTTGTATGCAATATATGGGTGCATACCCTGACTCTATTTTATATATTGATTTTATGTCATCTGGTAGATGTATTATATGTGTACTGGAGTATCAATCCGGAAGAATGCTGTGGTTATGAATAGATATGTGCTTTAGAAAAATGACGATAAAACATATATTACTGCTCCTATGTGATATGGAAATAGGTATCAAATATAAGTACATTCGCGTTAATGGTAATATCAATAAAAGCTTTACAATACACGGTAATACACGATAACAAAAGCTGATGCTTCATGAGCATTTGAAATAACCTGCCCTCCTATTGCACCAAGGTTGCTATCAAAGCCCCCCTCCCCCTTCCAAATATACTGTATAGTGCACGAAATCTAGTACGTACTAAAAGACATCGCAAATTTGATAGCAGAACATTACCCTAAATAAAAACAGTAGCTTTGACCATAAAAGTATAGATTCTCAAGATTTATTGTTTTAATGAAGAGGTAAAAAGAACACGACGCAATAGGTGCATTATATGGATTTTGGTATGCCATTTTGTAAACCAAATTATCATTATGATGACGTATCACGAGTCAGC
>NC_049997.1:16820228-16881454 GCF_000003815.2 Branchiostoma floridae
ATTTGCTATCAGTATATATCTATATGCTAAATACTTTACGTTGGTGCTGCATCGGGAAGCAGCGACACCTATGCTGCAGTACAATGAGATCCAGTTAGAATTTAACTAAAGAAGGTGACATACGGTCACCAAAACGTCGGTTTAACAAAGCACTTAGTTGTGTACAAGAAATATTCTTATCTATTGACAATTTAACCTAATAAAACTATTCACAGAGGTATTTTGATTGGTTCGTGTTTTCTTAATGTGACGTCTAACAATTAAAACTAAATGCTTAAGCTGCTCAAATTCCTGTTTGAGTGATAATGAGTAGATTGCGTTCATTAGACTTTTCATTCGGAAACCAACGAGACGTGAAATGAAAATCGTTTTGCTGGCTGCAAACAAATTAGGTCTGTAAATCACATTTGTACTCCCACAGATTCCTACGCCTTGCTAGTTTAATCGATATTCGCAAGGAAGATGTGGTCTCGAATACAAGTGCTTCTAGACTTGTCAGAAACATTTATTATACTTATTGTTATGATACAATTTTTTACTTTATGTTAAGTCCATGCACAATATAAAGTGCTTAACAACAAACTGTCGATCAGTCCTCTGATCCTCTTCAAGTTGAAATGACCCAAAGCATTTGTCAAACATCAATACTGAAAGTGTGACGTCAGCAATGGGTCAAAGGTGCTTGGAAAGCAGAACAATGTGGACGTATAAGGACCTCAGAATCTCAATGTACAAACCCTTGCGAACACTCATTGTAAAGCATATGAGCTATAACAACGAAATTTCAACGTTAATGGGGGTAATTGACATCATCTTTATTAACGTATAAAAGCAATACATTTAAAATCAACTTGAAAGATGAGTTTGAAAGACGAAGAAACCTAGGCGGACCCCTTAATCAGAATAGTAAACATTCTGAAGGGCGCAAGGTAAAACTTAAATTGTGCATCCGACGTTTGATACAGGTAGTATTGCACAACGTTACATAAAAAATCTTGGCGTATATTGCACTGTTGCCTACACAAAAATATTGTACTTAAACACAAGTTATCTGCTAGAAAATAAGCTAGATTGGGATTCCCATACAGGGGTGTTTCTCGCAAAATATATTGCATAGGACGAACATAAAGCGCATTGACCTAGACGTCGCTTTAGCTTTCTGACCTCGGCATCCATATTGCGTACAGCTACAGGGCATAGCGACCTCAGCTTTCTAGCATGATCACTATTGACCCACACCCCAATGCCCAGCTCTAGAGTGACGACAGTTGAACTAAAGTTACTATGCAGGTATTAAAGGTATTTAGACGAGTGTACAAGTTATACCTGCAATGTACCTGTTAAAACTGTGGCGCAAAAGTTCTTCTTCTTCTGTATTCTTCGTTATTGTATTCCATTGGCGTTCCCGTTGGTAGTTAGAATGTCTGCATGAGCGCTGACTACACATCACAATCTGTTTCCTAAGGCTTAGAGGTACGGTCGGTGTTATAATAGTTCTTGGCAATAACCCAACCCACCGAAGGGAACTGAAACCTACTGATCTGAGAAGGCGAATGACGGTTTTGGACCGTCTCAACATCAATCAAACTCTAAAGTGTACTTGGAAAGGATATTTGTTAAACGTTCGCTGTTATTCTTGGGCCCATTTTCTAAACCTATTGGCACAGCAAGCACAAGCAACACAATTTAATAAAAGCATTAGTCAGTGTCTTAAGTGGACTTGTTGAAAGATAGTGGAATTTCAGGAGCAAAATTCATTTAACATATCCATTTCAAGTAAAGTAAAGACCAATGTAAAGGCGAATGACGGTTTTAGACCGTCGCAACATCAATCAAACTCTAAAGTGTACTTGGAAAGGATGTTTGTCAAACACTCTATGATACGCTATTCTTGGGTCCATAGTTTAGACCTAATGGCAAAGTAATTGTTTTAGCAAGCACAAGTAACACAATTCATAAAAGCATTAATCAGGTTTGAGTGGTGTCGTTTTGAAAAATAATGCAATTTAAGGAAAAAAATTAACATTTCCATTTAGCACTAACAATTTACATTTATCACTATTAATGTGTAGTGATGATGCGTTTAGTTGCTCTTTTGTATATATTTTGCTACTTTGTGTGATATATAAGGCATTTAGTATCTAGTATTTCCGTGTGGTATGAACACTATTATATGAAGTAATTTACATGTATGTCAGTAAAAAAAAAGCCAAGAGGCCAATATTGTTTCGATTATATGGGAACATCATTTTGGAACCCCAAAATTGATATTAGCGTTTGGATAAAATACCCTTCAATATGAAATCCAAATGGTCAGCATGGTTGAAAAATTGAGAAAAAAAAACATGAGCTTGGTTTAACGAACAATATATTCCTCATTATTTACATTTCACATATTTTCTTTGACTTTAAAATTGACATTGCCATTCAGCGTAAAAAGTGGACAAATGCTAAGTCTTGCTCTGAGTAGGACCTAACTAGGTTGGCGACCACATGCCATTTCATTCATCGGAAAATTAACCTCTCCCAATAGTACCATTAAGCAACCATTCAAATAGCACTTATTTGCCTTCACTGTAATTAAAGTCCTCTTGACCTGCTTCGTTAGTGAGTTGAAACGAATCATCGTCTCCAAATGGAAACCATTGTTTTCAAATAATACCGTTAATTAACGGTGTTATATGAAGGTCAAAAGGTTCTTACATGGAAGGTTTTAGATGGTTTTGAGCAGTAAGGAAAATACAAGTGATTCTTGCAATTTTTTTAGAACTAACTTAGATATGTTGTAATACGTAAATGTATGACTTAGAAGACAACAAAATACACAAAACGTAAGATAATTCGTTCTTTATCTCTGCTGAATTCGTTCAGTAATCTTTCGAACCCCGCAGTGCCACACCAGTGCCCCTATTACAGTGAGATACCACGTTGAGTATCGACTCCATCAGTGTCCGTAAAGGTGGTATCTCACTGCACTTTGGGCACTGGTGCGGCACTGCGGGGTACGCAATGTTTAAATCATGGAATATAAACGACGAAAATAACACAACAGCGCCGCAATGAACAATTTTGTGCATTTTGTTGTCTTCTAAAGTGCCGCAGTGAGCGAACCCCGCATTGCCGCACCGGTGCCCCAAGTGCAGTGAGATACCACCTTAAGTAGTAGTGTGCTTTGCGCTGATGAAAATGTCTCCCCTGTGGGACCAGACGAACCGCGGGGCTGTATCGACCGACTGGAAATTGAATCCTCACGTGACATGTTCCCCTAGATAAGATTAGGAAGGCAGTGGAGGTCGTTCGCGTGGGATGCCAATTTGGAATACCACCATGGTGATCTAGAGCCACAAGGCTTTACTATAGGTGGTATCTCACTGCACTTGGGGCACCGGTGCGGCACTGCAGAGTTCTAAAGTTACCAAACGAATTTCAGAGATTTTACGTTTTGTGTATATTTTTTGTCTTTTAAGTCATACTTTTACGTACTTACCAATATCGGTGTAAAATATCGGTGAAAATGATACAACAGTACCGCAATGAACGAACCCCGCAGTTCCGCAATGGTGCCAAAAGTGCAGTGAGATACCACCGTATGGGGAAGGGGTAAAAACCTAAACTACGTGTACATTTCATACAGTTATAAAAACTGATATATTGATTCATAGTCGTAGAAATTCATGTATCTATAACTTGTTGTATAACGGGAGGTGCCCCAACACGGTACGCTTTTTCTTGCGCTCAAACTCATGGCGCTCCATCGCTAGTTGCCTGAGAGTGGTCAAAGTTTGATGACTGAATTTTTTACACATAGATTTGAACAACATACTTGAATAAGAAATGCATTCATGTGGTTCATGAACCTTTCGCGCTGCGTGTTACAAGCGGCAAACACTGTGAGACAATTTCGTGTATGTAACCTTTCAATTTTGTGCTACGCTGGACAGTGTGCCTAACTCGGTACGCTTTTTTACATTTTGCTCTCTTCAGAAGTAAGTGGTAAATTTAAGTACACAGAAAAAAATTAATAGTATGATATTTTAGATTACTTTTAACAGTAAAATCGTGACTGTATGTACTTTCTGTCTCATATGAGGAAGGCTGTACCTAGAACAATCCAGCTGATGTTTTTACGGGCAATGGGCCGAATGCACTGATTGTGAATGCCCGACTAAAAAAACCATTACGAAAAAACGACACCGCCAACATCAACAAAACTCTGTGAGATTATATGAAAATATGATATACATCTCTCTATCAAGTCTTATTTTCATAGACAGCACGAATCATTTGTTACAGTCAAATAAATCTTTGGAGCGTTCTCTTGTCTGCCACCTTCACGGCCACACTCCCTTGGGAGTACAATGGTGGCAATGTTTATGTCGCTTCCTTTTGGTTGCTTTTCTACTCAACAAACATTTGAAGACCCATATCCATAGTGTTTTATGGAGCTTTATTTATGAAAGAGTTCGTATAGTTAGCGACACGAGCCGCCAATACGCAGAGGCCGGTGACCGCAGTGATTCAGCACTGTCAACATTACTGTTAGAATTCTGTTTTTAAAAAACATGAAGTAAATCTGTTAAAGTATACTTGGAATGCAAATTAAAGCTGTGTGCATGGACTTGGTTTATTTACCTTTGTAATCAGCATAGTCAGTGGCAACAAACACGGTGTACTTATGGATAATAAGATCAGCAAAAAATCCGTACCGTCTTAGGACGGGAACCGTCTTAGGGCGGCCCCCGTTACACTTGTTTGTTGTCAATAAAGATTAGATAGATAGTATGTAAATGTCATTCAAATGGGCACTTTTGCCTTTTGTGCATTTCATTTTGTTTTTTAATAAGCGATAGGTATTTTGTAGTAAAAAAAACACATTCCCAATATATGGATAGAACATCTTTATATTCATCTCATTTGAATGCATTTTATTGCCCTTTCCTACACGACATGTTAACAGCTAGTTTGTAAACGATGTGAGATCTATAAATCGTGTTTATATATATATATATATATATGGCCTCGTGTTTATAGATTAATTTATAACATAGAAATATATAAATAACATATCATAGATATCTAGATAGAGACGAGACAGGTTCCCGTTTTCTAGTAAAGATTTTTTTGTTCTTGTTTAATCATTAGAAACACTAGATTACATTTCGTACAAAGGAATGGCACCCGATAAAGGCAATATCGTTTGCTTATCGCAAATATAATGCAACATTATTATAATGAGACATATCAAAATATATCAAGTGGAAGTCTCCTTGATAAATGGAATGGAAATACGACGTGACAAGATCTGTCCTTGAAAATAATGGGAAATCTTTGGACCGGGTTTCCGTGTTATGGCCATTTGCTTACGACTGAATAATTCTGTACTAGTATTCTACGATTCCCAGTCTAGAAAAAAATCAAACGGATAAAAAAACAATAAAACGCACTAGCAACCAACCTTAATACAATGTTAACTGTAACTGCAGCGTTTTCCTAGGCCATATAAAAACATAGTTTGCTTCTGGTAACCGATTGACCCTAGAAAAACCATGTCAACAATAGCTTTTTTGGTGGCCGCTGGCATTGGACATAGAATTATCAACGTCTTTTTTAATTTAATGGGATTGTTCAGAGCATGGTCTTTAGACTACATCAAGGCAATGAACTAAGAAGTTGGAAATGATTTAACAAGGAGATAACGGTGAAAATGCAATTTAAAGTCGTAGACAGGAGGGAAACAGTTGTCGCGAGAGTTCCATATATGGGAAGACAATACAAAAAGATTATGCAAATATACTGAATAATGATTATTCATGTCATATATTTGAAGGTTCTGTACTCGAGTATTTCAATCTTTTTTTTTTTAATTGGGCCCAAAATTTTACATAGTGGGGCTTTAAGCGTAGCTTCAACAGCAAAGACTAAAATACCCTTTATATGGATTACTCTGAGCCAGCCCGTGTGGCTTGATTTATGAGCGTTATAATGTACCAGAAGTTTCGGCTCCCGTAGGAAGCGAAGCTGCCTCTGCTGCAGTCACAGGTACTAAATCAGTTTGCAGCAAGGCGCGGAGCACCTTCAAAATCTATAATAGTCATGGACCTAGCCATACATTCCTGTCAGTAGAGAAATAATTGGCATTTCTTAGGATTACTACCGGAAAAACTCTACAGATTGCATGTTCAAGACATCAATATGGGCAATTGCTCCAGGAAGCCAACAGAGACCAAAATGGACCTTACTGTAAAGGTGGTATACGTATCTCACTGCACTTGGGGCACCAGTGCGGCACTGAGGGGTTCGATCACTACAGCACTACCGTTGTGTTATTTTCTCCAATTTAAAAAAAATAACAATTTAGATATTACGTATGGATGGATGGACTCGACTTAAGCAAGTAAGCAAGCAAGATATTACGTAATACCATGTATGACTTCGAAGACAACAAAATACTCAAACGTAAGAAAATTCTTTTTCTACTCTCTGAAATTCGTTGAATATCTTTCAAATCCAGCAGTGCCGCACCATGCCCCAAGTGCAGTGAGATACCACCTCAACTGTCGAAAGTCTACATTTGGTAACGTATGTAGTCTTTAAGGCAGTACCAAAATGGTCGATTTGTATTGATTTTTCGTATGATGATATACCTTCATATGATGTATAAAGCAATTTTTGAATCGATACTATACTTGTAATACTCAATGTATCTAAAAGTAGATAAAAAGGCAATGAAAGAGTGTGAAAACAATTTGTGATTGGTAAATAGAAAATACGACTTTCATTATTAGAGGTGAAAAGACAATAAAATTTTATGAGCACAATTTGCGATTGGTAAGTAGAAAAAATACGACTTCCGTGTAATACATGTATTTTCTATCTAAGTAGTTAAACTGTAATTTCCAACACAAAAAATGGACTCAACCAAATTTTCGACTGAACAGCACCAGTCTTTGTCAAGGAATGAACAATCCACTGCTGTCGTGACGTCACATGATGCAGATATAACACGTGACTCAGTAAACAGTGGGTCATAGGTTACAGGGATTATTTTCTACTTTATGATCTGTAATCTAATGACTCGATTATAACTAACGTCAATAAATTACAACAAACGATAAGGCTGGAGAATGGTGATGGAGAAGAATTGTAACATTCATTATGTGGAATTGAGTCGGTTCCTTGCAATTTTCTTCCAGCCATCTATGTAATCGCCTTAATCATCCACAGTAACGTACAACTTCCTTTTATCGTGCGTTACCAATTATTGTCCAAGTCCGTTTCGTCATAACCACATGTGGAGATGTATTATGCGAAATAGTACAACGCTAAGCTTTCTTCCAACATAAATGTAATAGCGGATCAAATTTTCAACGGCTACAGTCGCCTTCTTCAGGATCAATAATGATGACTAATCACTTCAGAACGTAAACTTGTGAGTTACAGACACGTAACTTTTTAACACGTGATCTTGCAGATACGTGATGTCAACAACTGGTCAAAAGTGTCAGAGACATTTTATTTAGTGATGGCCGGAATGCCCTGATGTATATGACCTTCTTTATACAACTTTCATTTTCCATCATTCTGACTTTGTCCAATGAGACGGTATGGTCCAGTAATCTAATGTCATGGATGTGTTGAGAGACTTCCGATGACGGCGAAATGGGGCATTTGTTTTCAAGGAACCTGGTACTCAGTGATTGTTCTATCTCGCCAACGTAGAATTCTTCTCAAGTTCCCATTCTTTTACTTTTATTCTTTTGCCAATTGTAGTAGAATCACGCGTATATTTCCTCGTCAATACAAATTATATGTATATATATCTTGACTTGTTGTGACCTGTACTTAGCTCGGTTGGGCAAAACTGTACAATAAAGGTATTGATTAATTATATTCTTTGCAATAAATAGAGGACGGATTTATTAATATCTAGCAATCATCAGTTTGAATAACATTGATGTGATATTAAGTACGTTTTAATCAGGAGACTATTATCGTCACCGCCCGTATTCCCCGAAAAAGGCTTTCCTATTGGAAAAAAAACACACAAAGAAACAAGCTTCTGAGAACGCATCAAAATCACGACTTGAATTCCAATATCTTTTATGTCCTTCCTGTAGACATGCATTTTTTTCCAAACGAGCTCACAATGTTTTAAAGTGCATTTTGAAAAGAATACTCTCCCTATTATATTACTAAATCTATATATAGTATGACATATGCACAATGCCTCCATCGCTGTGATTACAAGGCAAACATTGTATGCTGAGTAGCACTGTCGAACAATGAAAAGTCTACCTAAATGTTTGCATACTGTCTGGCTTAGAATAAACGCTACGTGAACCTATCATACAGTATATTGGCGCCATCACCAATATTGGACTGGTCACTACAGTACCGTACGCTTGATGTCTTTATCCTTTATCGGCCGATTTTTTTGTGTATTTATTCATTGAAACTCACCCTTATAATGAGTTGTTGTGAATAAATGTACGTATCACCTAATTATATAAAATGTGTTATTATAGTTGTGGTATCTAAGGAAATATGAAATAATGTTTTCTAGGCCAAGTTAGATGTAGATAAGTGTATGCTCGTGTTATGCTTACCGTTTTATTATTTGTTTATTATATACACAATATAATACCATTTTATCAGTTGTTTATATTATACACAATGAGAAACAATGTTTTATACACAATGAGAAACAAACATTGTACACATGTGTACTCCCAACAATTACAAACCCTTACTTATTCGCATACACATGCATTACTATATAAAACATGCAAAAACAACTTAATAGAATCATTGTACTATCTATACTTACCGCCTTCTATTACGGTTGAGTGACTCCTCATTCATTCTCGACTAAGAATCTCCACCGTGGATCTCTCCCGACCGTCGGAGGTTGACTCCTCGGGCTCACGGGCCAGTTGATCCGAGACAGTGATCAGGTTCGCCCCGTTGGCATTGTTGCCACGGTTGCGGCGCCTCCTTTTTCGGTAACGAGTCACGACTCTGTACACGGCTCCTGCCAGGAGCAAGAACAAACCAATTCCTCCAACGATTCCCCAAGCCTTGACCCTGAACTCGAAGGCCTCACTGTCATCTTTAGTCTTGAAGGTCACGCAGTCGACTCTTGGAGGATGAACGAATTTCGGATCGAAGACGCAGACCTCGTATTTAGTCCTAGGTTTGAGATTGACTAGAACGTAAGATCGGGTCTCTGGTTTGATCATAACGTGTTTTTGAAGCCTCCATTCGTCGGCAAGATCGTGGTACAGCATGCGAGAAAATCCGTCGTCTCCGGTGGAGCCTTCGCCCCATTCGATTCGTGCAGCCCGCGAAGAAACCTTTTCCACCGACACTCTCCGCGTTCTGTTACCTATGGGGTCCTCAGCGAAGCGAATGGCTGAATCGGTCGTAGGGCTGGAGTTCGGTAGTGAGTACGTGGTCTTGCCCAGCACGAGAAGTAAGTTTATAGTCCCGCAAACTAGCTGCATGTTGCCACACATTCTTCCAACATAAACCAGAAAGATCCTGCTACCTAGCGCAGAATTGTTCAAGTTGGTTCACGATGTACTGTCCCATTGCTGTAAGTATAAAGAACTCTACATTCGGGCACTCACAGTCACGGCAATGCGCAACGCAATGGTTGTACGTGTTCGATTGCCAAAAAGAAATGAGTCCTGCCTACAACCATGACATCACCGGGGACAAATCACTCTACGCGCTCGTGGTGCAACCACAACTCAAGTGCCAAAGCTATATACGAGCAAGCAAACGTAAGAGGCACCTCCGAGGAAATCCAAAAAAAAAAATGCGGCGTAAGAAAACGCATCCAGGGCAGTCATGGAGGTGGTATCTCACTGCACTTGTGGCACCGGTGCGGCACTGCGGGGTTCAAAAATTACTCACCAAATTTTAGAGATAAAGAACGAATTTTCTTAATCTTACGCTTTGTGTATTTTGTTGTCTGCTAAGTTATACTTTTACCTGTATTACGCAATATCTAGATTATAAAGAATCGGCTAAAATATCAAAACAGTGCCGCACCGGTGCCCCAAGTGCAGTGAAATACCGCATTAGCATTACAAATCATTTTTATAACATTTCATGCGTGTAAACAATGCTGAACTTGTATCACTCATCTATCGTCATTAAACATCCTGACATTTTCACTACGAACTCGAGACATTTACAGTTTAGAGGTAGTGTAATAACTACGAAAGGGCAAAATTTTTGCGAAAATGCGGAATGTTTTCCGCGGCCGTAGCCTTGCACACAATAATACTGACGCTAGTTCACCTTTATTCGCTGGACAACCTAAATAGGATATTTAAGAATATCACGTTGATGAACGGAGTTTTCAAATTGCATTTTTTCCAATATAATGAAGTTTGAGACCACCGTCCGTCGACTTGATATCCCGAAATACCCTGGGGTTATATACAACGGATACACCGTGAATATATAAGAACTAGCGTTATACCATTAGGCTCACCCACCAATATTTTTTACTAAAAAAACAAACAACAACAATAAACTACGTCTACTTATTTTCATTTCAGACAAGGTCATTAAATTTATACTATATCGTTAGGCTCACCCTATGGTATTGCGAGCGAGCAAAAATAATGATCATAATGTCCTGAAGTATTAGCTTGTATAATATTAACTATATTGTTTACACTGTTACATCGGATTAGATTAGTTGTTAGATATTTGCAATAGTACATTGTTCCACTCCCATGTATATACATAATACCATACATTGTACCTGTTATAATTGTTGCGCAATAAAGTTCTTTTCTTCTATTTACAATAACAGCTAATATCCAAACTAAGCTCTGATTGGCTACTGACAGAAGAAGAAACAAAATAAACATCCCACCAGTTAAAGCAATGTTTCCCTACCAGGGGAAACATAATAAGAGATTTAGTAGACTCCATGCCTCCTGTGCAGTGATAATACCAACCATAGCTCGTATGGTAATCTATGTTGTCAAAGAAGATCATTCGGGCTGTCAGTTACCAATAAATCACGCGGGCGTCGATGAAAGTCGAGGTCGACACAGGCTGTCACAAATGGGAATTTTTTATGTTCCTCGCATATTACGTGACTCCCGGAGGATAAAAGAAAGGTATACCATCCTTATGTTCATAAATAAATATGTTCATGAATTTTTTTCTGTAAGAAAATACTAAGTAGTGATGAAATCCGAGTGAAAATAAGCTGTTTATACTTTTCATCATGACATTGTCGGCCATCTTGGATTTTGACTAATTACGTCACCACATTAGCGTAATTTATGAATATTTAATCATAAATATAACGCTAATATATGTTACATATTAAAGATATATAAAAAGAAGTATAGTTGAGCAAGAAAATCTATGGCCGCATGTTGTCAAAGGAAATCATTCAGGCTGTCAGTTACCAATACATCACGCGGGCGTCGATGAAAGTCGAGGTCGACACATGCTGTCACAAATGGGAATTTTTTATGTTCCTCGCATATTACGTGACTCCCGGAGGATAAAAGAAAGGAATATCATCCTTATGTTCATAAATAGATATGTTCATGAATTTTTTTCTGTAAGAAAATACCAAGTAGTGATGAAATCCGAGTGAAAATAAGCTGTTTATACTTTTCATCATGACATTGTTGGCCATCTTGGATTTTGACCAATTACGTCACCACATTAGCGTAATTTATGAATATCTAATCATAAATATCACGCTAAGCTATGTTACATATTATAGATATATAAAAATAAGTATAGTTGAGCAAGAAAACCTAGCTATGGCCGCATGTTGTCAAAGGAAATCATTCAGGCTGTCAGTTAACAATAAATCACGCGGGTGGCGATGAAAGTCGAGGTCGACACATGCTGTCACAAATGGGAATTTTTTTATGTTCCTCGCATATTACGTGACTCCCTCGGGATAAAAGAAAGGAATATTATCAATATGTTTATAAGGAATATCAATCATATGTTCTAATATGAAGCATAGGGATAAAACCTTCGCAGTGTTTAGTTAGGATGAAAAATTTGCAAGCAATTTTATTAACTATATCAACTCGACACACACACACAAAAGTATTCAACGTTGGTCCATCAGATTTTCGTTGCTTTTCATTAATTTCTACATGTATGTAGTGCGTACTATTAGAAAGTTTTTCCTTGCCTGTGATATTAAAATCATCATAAATGTAATCGATTAAAACGAATACCTAGGCTGCTTACGTGTGTGGGGTGTACATATGTGCCAAAATATTTCTGCTAAATTTTATATCATTACACTTGTATATGGACAAGTTCTATAGACAAACCTCGATACTGAAGATGTAGACAATGTCTCAATGTCATATAGACAATGCCTCAATGTTATATAGACTTTCAAACTGGATTTACCTTATGTGTTCAAATGAATATACATAATTCAGAACCTAAAAGTACACGTTCCATTGTTGCTATTCAAAAGATGCTTTGTGTAATGTATACCAAAGTATTTGTATTCAAGCTGGGAAAATTATTAACAAACCTCTATTCTGCACGCATTTTGCTATGCCTGAACAGTAGCTGTTTGTTTCTATGACATTTCTCCAATATCTAAAATTGATGACTGTTTCCTTAGCAAGCACCGAACCCCTTCAAAGGTAAATAATGCCATACTTCCGTTGAGGATATATGCTTGCTTTCTCTGCTGTACTGAATATATACGGGGCGGTGGCTTTTAAAAGCAAAAGAGCCTACGCAACTGAAACGTAGATTTAAACTTCATGGGTTTTAGGCCCATTCAAAATGATGTAGAATAGGTAAAATGGCTGCTTCAAGTTGCCGTTGAGAGCTCCGGGACTATCTTGCTATGACAGGTCCGTTTATTATACTATCAGTGGACGTTAGCAAAGGTAAAAAGGTAGACCCATAGTTCTGGGGGGCCGTATGGGCAATGGGTTGTTATCCACTATGTTGGAAAGGGGAGTCCAACCCTCTTATTCCACCGCCTATTCCCTCCCCAACTGAAGTCAGGTACAATTTTTGCACCTGGATGAAGTTAGGAAAGTCGTGTGAGGTACATTTCTCAATGCACAAAATTGGTGAAATCTTTACCTGGCGTATTATATATTTTTTTGTGTTATAAACATCACTTAGCCTATCTGCATACCGAAAGTTATGATGATCCGCTGACCACTTTTGAGTTATTATCCTTCAAAGTCTGAAACTAACTCGATATCTCAGTTCAAAAAGCCGCCAGGGGTTTCTAAACCTACATCACAAATACTCTCTGCTCCAGGAGCTATCTACCACACAACTCAAAATCATGAGCGTAGCATGTGAGAACTGGAGATAAACCCGAACGTTTCCCTGCAGGGGAGCCCAAGATCTAATCGTTTCAAGGTCTCACGAACACCTACCCACGTACCAAATATCAACACGCACATACACACGCACTCACGCACGCAACCACACACAAGCACACAAATACAGACACACACACACACACAAACACACACACACGCACTACCGGCAACACAACCTTTTAACGAAGGTAATTATGTTCAACTTTTACATTTCCATTTCCAAACGTATCAACAGAAACGAATTAACTTGTGTAACTATTAACTCTGTCTTTTATTCATAACATACAGAAAACTGATTGGATAACAGCAATTTCAATTCGTCGACCTTAGCAATAAAAGGCCGCTGGTCTTAAAGTAGTGTGGTTATGTAATCTCGTCAAGTGCCGTTGCGCCCCCTAGTAAAAGCTGTTTATGATAGCAGCCAAATTGAATATAAAATGACATTTCACAGTGCTACGATGTCTCAAAAAAAGTTTTAAAATGCAGATACCGCATTGCAGTACCAACAGTTGACAAAGAAGTAAACTAATTATATAATGGTAAAACAAAACTTAATAATTATGGCTTTGTTGTAGTGTACGTTATAACGTTAAATGGCTTCTAAAAACCGTTATCATCGCCATAGTCCATTATATAGCGACATACATATCCTGATTGTTATAGCTCCACTTTAATATATGTTTCGGAGTAATGTTTCTAAACCTGTTATAAAAACATGGATACTGTGCCAGCTAAAGTAATATATCTCTAGAAAGAGGCCTTAGCACCTAGTACCTGTCCAAAATATCACTACACAATGAGTACAGATGAGTGCTTATGACTGATAAAAAGTGGACCAAATCGACAAGAAAACATTCATTCATTTTGTAACCAGTGTAGTGGGGAACATCTAATCATTCCTTCGACAAAACAAAGTACAAAAATTAACTATTAACAATGACTATGCACAATTTTCCCGTCATTTCTCATGAGATTTAAGTTGTGGTTTATATTCAATGAATGAGGTAATGAGAAAACGTACAATTCTTAGCCTTTATGTATTCATATTCTGAATTCTTATGTAAATATGATTATCAAATCTTACTCTAGCTTCCATGTAGCATCGCGAGATATCTCGAGATTTTAGCGTTCAAAAGGTGTAAAGTCATAAAACAAGTGATTGTCGGAAAATTTACTGATTTTGATCGAGTTTGCTATCTTTCAAAATGGCGGCCTCGTCGTTGACCTTTGACCCTACTCTGTCTCTGGTTCTGACATCATGGACATCAGGAGGGCGCGGATTTCTTCATCCTCGGCATCATCTGCTGGAATTCCACCGTACTGCAATCAACAACAAAAAATATCAACAAATCAACAATCCCTCAACCACGGCGGTCGGTTGCTAGGGTATTCTTTCCCGTTGCTATGCGAGTTCGACAGAGTATCGGGTTACAAGAGGCCTACTATTTGCTAACCGTAAAATATTTCAAAATAAACAAGGTTTTATGACAAGGAAAATGTATTCAAAATAAGATAAATTGGCAATTTTAGATAGTTTGAATCTTCCCGTTTGAATTGAGATAGTTGTTTTGTTTCGATTTTGCTTCCAAAGACGATTATTTTCGGTTTCAAGGAAGGGCTTCAATTTGACCATACTCTTGATAAGATGGGCCGCAAGTGCCATGGCAAATTCTCGATTTTTATATTTTTCGTCATCTGAGAGGCAAATAAAACTTTCTGTTTTTGGGATTTTTTAATTTTTAATTTTAAGCAAAGTTACAGTCAAAAATATGCGTAAAAATTGCATTTTTCGCACTTAATTACCAATAATTCAAAATCTAAGGCATTTTTTAAAAATCCCAAAAACAGAAATCTCGGGAAAACCGTTGCAGTCATTTTGAGCCGTCAATGAGTTATGTTGGACTCTTCTTGGTTTAGATCTTAAACGATGTTTACACGCATGTCATGCCGCACGGAGAGCGGGAGGGTGTAATTGATACCGTATAAACAACACTTATTATATTCAAGGTCACCAACAAAAACGCCAGTAGCTTCGTTACATATTACAGGTCCCAAACAAAGTGAAAGCATAGATGTACTGTCCAGAAAATTGTTTATATTGGTTAAAAACTATATTTTTCGCCTGATTCAACTTAGTTGGGGGGAAAATGCCAGAAAGCACGGTTTCACCTGCAATGACCGCAGATGACCTAAATAGAACACGGGTTCGGTTCGAATTACGTCAAATGGAACATCATGGAAGAAGGTTCGAATTCGGCTAGACATGGGAGATTTTGAGCCCGTATTTGACCACCGTGAACAGAGACGGGGGGCGCCATAGGCTTTCTGAAACACGTGCTCCCGACAAACCCACCCAATTCGGTTATACATCAGACGTCGCCAAGAACACAATAGAAATTAATTCTTCTTGTATATATAATTGTAAATACACTTATTGATAATGTCGTTAAGTTTGATATATGTAACTTATTCAGGACGTTTTAGGTTTTTTTTTACGATTCGATAGATTGAAAAGGGTCAAAATTATAAAATGCAGAACAGCTTTCTCATATTTGCTTCATTTTCGTTTGTTCCAAATCCAAGCATTGCCCTTTATAACCATTACGGTTCTATAGTTAAAATTGGATTATCCAAATAACGCTACTCAGTTCCTCTCGCTTCATTTAAACCTCGTTCACCTCGCTTCATAATGTCATAGACAGGAAAATTTTCCAACTTTTGCAACTTTATATCCACAACTGACACCCAACAACTGAGCTCATATGGGGCCATGGCCGACCTAAAATTGAAGGCCCCTACGGAAGTGCCCTCTAAAGTTGTAAGGAACGCTAGCATTGATACAGTAACGTTTCTAAACCGATGCCCAACCGGGTAGGGCATGGGAATTTAACTTGCAAAAAACTTTTATGGTTGACTCTTTCATACCTTTCTGAAAGTCATCTTGTTCTTTACTGTTATACTAATACCCTCTTCTTATCGGCTTTGCCTGCAATGCACCAAAAATTCAAAGTGGACAATCCGCTAAGAGCCTTCAAAGCCAAGCTAGGAGGTACCCTATTCAACAAGTACTGATGATATCGCCGTACCTCGTTCACGACGTTGGGGTCAGCCCCTCCTTGGATGAGACTCTTCACCACGCCTACGTGACCCATGCAAGAGCCAATGTGAAGAGGCGTATCTCCATCCTGTAGGTACATGTAGCACCGAAACAACCAATCAGCAAACGCAAGACAAAAGGTTAAAAGAAAGTTAAATCATTTCCAGAAATTTCGGTGTATTCTTAGGGTCTCCGTTTTTATTAGACCACCACAAAGACTACTTATAACGAAGACCCGTGATGGTTTGTTTTTGAAATAGAAAGTTCTGTTTTCTTCGCAGGGCGTGTCATATCTAATACAGTTGAAGCCGGTTATCGAACAACGGATTAACGCACACTTAGGATAACTGCACGAAATTCACTTGCAAATAGGCCGTGCAATTAAGCGGCTTCTACTGTACAAATATTCGAAAAACAATGCCTACAATTACAGAGCCCATTTCAAAACATTTTGCATTTAAATCCCATATGTTATACTAATCAGAAGGAGTCGTTGGCAAGAAACAAGCCAATGAACGATAGCGTAACAAAGACAACTAGTATACAATAACTGACTCACGTTGTTTTGTGCGTTAGGATTGGCTCCTGTCCTGATGAGTGTGTTGACAAGGTCAGCATGGCCGCCGAATGCAGCCTTGTGAAGAACACTGTGGTTGTACTGTATAAGACACAAATATTACTCATTACATTACCTTGTGCATCAAAAGCTACATCTTGAAATTCTTGTTCATATAAAGGAGATAGAACGTTTATTGCTGATAATATATGAATATTGCAAGACTAATATGAAATTATGCAAGGGTTGGTAGATTGAAATATTTTACCTTGTCTTTTGCGTCAACATCGGCACCTGCACCTAGTAGACGGTCCACAACGGGTACGTACCCCCTAGCGGCTGCCTCATGAAGTGCAGTACTGTCTCCCTATGAATCAAGTGTATGTCAGTTGTCAGTAGTGCAAAATGTTAAAAGCAATCTAAATCATAAATCTAGCACGGGTTCAAAATTTGTACCATTGATTAAGTACCAAACAAGGTAACATTTTACGCCTAAAATAGAATAAGAATGGTTATTATAAAAAAGGGTCAATATGAACTCAATCGGTTCTTTGCTTTTTATGATAATCCTTACCTTATTCTTAGTGTTGACATCAGCACCAGTTTTGATGAGACTGTCTACGACGTCAACGTTACCCCAGATGGCAGCATTAAACAACATGCTGCTCCCGTACTGTATGGAGAATAGAGACAATATTAGACACTACATTGACATTCTGCCGGGTTGGTAATCGTAATAAAAACACAACTAATTGATGGCTGTTACGGCCAATTCATTTTACTGTGTTTTAGCTTTACCATAGTTATGTTTCATTTCAGTTTCATATGAGGGTGGTTCAAAAAGTAATGTCACTAGTTTGATAACAGGCTCATTTTTCGGGAGAAAAATCTTGTTGGTGATTACATCAGATTAGATGTCGTCCTTTGGAAGAAGTGTTACATCTGCATATTTTTTTATGTGCATGTATGCATGTATGTATGTATGTGTGTGTGTGTGTGGCTATTGACGTGTGTGTACATGTGTGCATGTGTGCGTGTGCCCATGTGTATATGTGTGCACGTACGTGTATTTGTGCGATGCGTGCACGGTCGAGCACATGTCGGTGTGTATTTGCGTGTCTCTCTCTGTCTCTCTCTGTCTCTCTCTGTCTCTCTCTCTATCCCTCTCTGTCTGTCTCTCTCTGTCTCTCTCTGTCTCTCTCTGTCTCTCTCTCTCTCTCTCTCTCTCTCTCTCTCTCTGTATGTACAAACCATTCCGGATTCATAGTTGCAAGCTTAAGCTTACCACGTCTTTCTCTGTGATGTCTGCTCCGACGGCAATCAGTTTCTTGGCCACCGCTGCGTGTTGTCTGGACACGGCCTCGTGCAGGGCAGTGTTTCCATTCTAAAATGAGGGGAATATCAACTCAGTCACGTGTGGGATCGCATTCAGCAGCGACACCTAGCTGCAGTGCAAAGTAAAACAAGTGAGTGTTGCCTGGCACGCACCGAAACGTTAGTTAGGTAATATAGTATTTTTTACTATGAACTCTAAGTACGTTTATTATCCATCAAAGTTTGTACACGTATTGCGCCAAATACAATATTTGAAGGAATCCGATCAATTACAACATTAAGTTATTGTAAATTAGGCCACAGCATGTAAATTTTATGGCTGACATCAGCGCGCTCATTAATTTTTGCCTGATTTCAGAAGAAAAAACAAGAATTTCTTCTGCAGGGTTGGTCAACATGATGATAAAGTACCAAAATGAGCAAATATATTGTGTTGTAGCCTAATAATTGTACTTGTAGAAGTGGCACTTGCGACGTACCCATGACTGTAGTTGTAGAAATGAAACTTATTGGATTGTTGTAAAAGTGACACCAATGTGGAAGCTATGAGTGTGGTTACCAACTTTGTTGGTGATGCCAGTCTGTCACTTTTACTACACTAGTACTTGTCTTACATACAGGAATGAATGCCTTGTTGGCTCTGATACCATGTTTTGTCCATTGAATTCTTTTTACAACAGCCATCACAACTTTAAGTTGCCTGTTTTTTTAAATGTAGCCATCTTGTTTTTTTTCAACCATCTTTTTTTTTTTTGCCCAATCGCACTATTTTTTCAGTCTGCAGAGGATGTCATCCATAAAATTTACTTGCTGTGGCCTTACTTTTGTACTATCAAAAGTTTTGTCTTAAACAGTCATATCGATACATCGAGTGATCGCCTCTACATGAAATCAACCAGGCCAATGTGACCATTTCCTGGTGGTCCCTAAAACATTTCCTCCATTGGCAGTAGCATCAAGAATCATGTCTATAGTGAGGTAAGTCACCACCTGTTAACATAGGTAAGATATCATCGGTGTCAGAGTGGTCTTTTGAGGGCACTTTTGACTGTATATAGAGTAACATAACCCATATAGATAGAGAACCAGTGAACTCACCCCGTCTTTCTCATTGACGTTTGCTCCATGAGCGATGAGATATTCCACCACGTGGAAGTTACCGGACAGCGCCGCGTTGTACAACGGCGTGTATTCGTACTGCAGAGGAGGTCAAGGTGTAGTTAACATCAACAAATCGCAAAGCATCTAATCTCGAAATGATTATACAATAATACTATGTCTCCAACCTCATTGGACAATCAAAGTAAATAATAGCTATTTCCAATGGACAGACAATCGAAATAAACAGAACAGAATTTCCAAAACATCGATCCTTGTTAAGTCATTGATAACATTGTTTATGCATTTATAGATGAAAGTAAAAATACGCTTTGATGTACAAGATTTGTGCAATTGACATACATTGTTCTTGGCGTTGACATCTGCCCCTGCCTTCACCAGCCTGTCCACCACCTCCACATGTCCTTCTGTCGCAGCTTTGTGGAGCGCCAAGTCACCGTCCTGCAGGGTTAAGGTCATTATTACACCAGGATCAAGACTTCAAGACTCATATTCTAAAAACTTTCCTTAGAACGTTTATGTGAGATACACTGACGAGACTGTGTAGAGTGTAGTATTTTCTATTTGGTCAAAAACATTACTCCCCCCCTTTTTTTCCTGGCCTGTGGAACCCTTAGAATGAAGTGGTCCTCACCAGAAGTGAATAGATGATTTCTGCTTGTCAAATCAAACCTTTTTCTTACTTGCATATTTATGAGCCTCACTATCACTAAGGTTTGTGATTGGTCAACATCGTAATCACCTTTGCACCTCTTCGAATCAGTACCGGCTTCTACTTAACTTTATTCTATTCGAGTATTCTACTTATCATTTTATTTTCATAATCTAAAGCTTACTGCGTAATTGCTGCTGTCAATCACTGTCAAAACCTATAACTGCTAATCAGAACAATTCTATCTTGAAAACATATTTTTTCGAGTTACCTACCTCGTCCACGATTTCTATGTCGAAGTTGTTCTTAATGAGCATGTCGACAATGCCCACGTGACCTCCTATCGCCGCGCAGTGAATGACAGTGTGACCATTCTAGAAAAAAGAAACAATGGCAGAAACAATTCAATTACAGCATTTCTGCGTTGCACAGTTTGGTAATAACCCTTCTACAGAATGGTACCTAATGAAAATGAATATCACCGTCTACTGATTGTCTTCTAACAAACAAAAGATGAAAAACATTTGATATCTATTAGCCGGATGATTAGGGTGCATCAACCCTCTCTGAACCGTGACGGTGGTAGGTTCCGCCTTCCCGCCATTTACGACTCGCTGCTGACGTCATCCTCTGACTTCCGGAACATTCGTGAATCGTACATCTGATGAAGGTCGACGAGTTTGACCGAAAATCTATGGTGAGTTCTTCTTCTTTTGTCTTTGAGGTTTATCAGTCACGTATGTAGACGGAGTTACTGTCAATTTTCTTTTCAGTCAACAGTGACTGTTTTAAAGGTAGAGTGCGTATCTCCAAATTTTCGATGTCTGACAACACATCTTGGTCACGGAGAATGGCCTAGTCTCGATCTCGTGAGAGAACACGAGACTAGGCCAGGCTTGCGTAGATCATCTGCCCCCTCCCCCCGCCTCCTTGCTCAATTTCGTCATTAGTGTTGGAACAAAGTTTCAACTTTACAACACCATTTTGATATCTAGTCTAGGTAAGAGCTTACATCATTTCTGGCGACCATGTCTGCTCCTGCTCTCATCAGTCTGTCCACACAGCCCACGTGACCATTCATGGCAGCCTTGTGTAACGACGACTCGCCATTCTGGGAGAATATGCAAATAGTTCAAAAGTCAGACAACGATTTCTGTTTGCAGGCATATTTCAGATATATATGCATGAAATGTTACATATTTTCTATTACCCACTTTAATCTACACATATGATATTCCATATGCCAAGTGTCATATATAATTTAGATATATAGATCTATTGTTGACCTTCGAATAACAGTTAAAGATGTAACTCTATGGCAACTTATCTCCTTTGTCATTATTTTTTGGCCAATTTTTGGTCTATTTTCGTGCAGCTTTGGTAGGGAGTGGTTTAGTAGATTCTTACCACATCTTTGTAGTTGACGTCTATCCCAGCGTTGATTAGGGTGTCCACAACGTTAGTATGTCCGCCATCAGCCGCTGCGTGTAGTACTGTGATGCCGTTCTGTAACATGTAATGATGATGACTTTTGAAATTGTTTACGGTTAGAAATTCAAACTCACACAGTAGTTGTTGTCTTTTTTTTCTATGCATTTTCGTTTTGTGTCAATGACGGCAGCTGGTAGATTTTCTTTATACATGTGTTACTGTTACTTCCGTCTTTTGCTGTTACTCAATTCATATAAACGGGCGAAATAAAATTTGGTAAACAATGACCTGCACTTTCCGTGCGTACTCTCGCGAAAATTCAAATACTCTCGCGAAAATTCAATAGATCCTAGATGTCGATGCAGCTGTGAGATGGATTATGGAAGCATAGCGGTTAAGTTGCCTCCAGCAAAGCCAAAAGGGTTACTGGAATCAATTTCTAACACAATATTACTTGTATATCTGCTAGTAGATTGCTACATTATGTAAAATAAGAGTAGACCAGCAAAAGAAATATCAGGTAAAAAAATAGAAAGCACTGTAAGGCATATCTGACATCAGGGTAACCAAAAGAGACAGTTTTTTCATGATAACTTCAGAATCTATTCCATGAATAATTTTCTGAAACAGCCATAATACCAAGCATCGGCCTCATGCAATATCAACGAATTAGTAGATGGATGGCAGATTAATAATGAGGGTACTCGTAAGTGAAGGAGGATGAGAGGACAAGGGTGCTCACGAAGTTTTTGATGGTGAAGTCTGTCCCTCTGTCCACCAGTTTCTGAACCACTCCGAAGTGACCTCTCTCGGCGGAAAGATGAAGGGATGTGTCGCCTTTCTGTGGAATGAGTGGGTGCAAAGAATGGAATAAGAGAACGAAGACAAATGACTTGAAGGGTTTACAGTCTGACGTGAGGAAATCTCTTTATCACTTTCCAACGCTACTCAATTTAAATTTGTACAATACTCAACAGACATATAACTTGAAATGTAAAGTGGTTATGATGAATACATATATATATATATATTTCGAAGAGAAAAACTTTGCTTGTTTTTTTTCTTTCTTACAAAAACTTATACAGTACTGTTGTGCAATAGCTATTGTGAAAGCGTCCATTTGGATGTTGAGTAATACCAAAGATAGTTACCAAAGTATAATTATACCAAAATATAATTTGTGCTTTGTTATAAAAAAATTAAAATCGTAATATGAATTTTCACTAGATATCGCCGACCTTGATCAGATGACTGACTGAATGTGCTAACTTTCTGGAATCCGGAAGCGTGATGACGTCAGGAGTGTATCAAAGGTGACAGAAAGATGGCATCTACAACCGTCATTGGTCAGTGAGGGCTAATGGGCCCTAATGACAATGATAGATCCCATCTTTCTGCCACATTTGATTCACTCCTGACGTCAACGCGCTTCCGGAATTCCGGATTCAAGAAAGTCAGCGCGTTGAATCACACATATGATAAAAATCGGATGGTCAACTGAAAATTCATGGTGAGTGTTTCCTTCGTGTAATAAAAAAGATGAGCTATACAACTATAAATGGATAGGATTTTGTTCAATACCAAAGATAATTTGCAGTCTTAACAATCGTACCAGGTTCTTGCTCTCAACATCAGCTCCAGCACTGACCAACTTCTCTACTATGTCCACATAGCCTTCCCGTGAGGCGTTATGAAGTGGAGTATCCCCGTCCTGAAAAAAAAGTTTAAAGTTTAGGTTCTTCGTACTAAAACAATAAGTTATTAGGCATAGCGAACCGCCCCAGTTTCCGCATTGGAACGCGGGGCCGCGCGGTGCACAAATTGTCTTTCGAACGTATCCTACACGTAACCGCTCGGAAAATGCCGACAAAATTGTGCTGGCAATTATCTATGGAATATTTGCTATCAATCTGTGGTATTTGTTTTCCAAAATACGTAACAATAAGTGAGCTAAAAATCGGTAAAGTCGGAGATACGGTCCAAAAAACCCTACGTTCCGCCGCCGAAAACGCGGCACCGGCCTGCGCGCGGCGCTGCGGAAATGCCTTTTTTCAACTCAAAAGCCAGCTGACTTCCCGTTCGACTAGACTTCTGGGAAATATATCATGTGAAAGGGGAAAGATCAAGGTTCACGACGGTGATTGTGCAATCTTCATAGCTTGTAGCAAACTGAAATGGCGTCAAAAGTAAGTGCGAAATTTTACTCTTTATATACATGTTGACAAAAATGCACAAACACAGTAACAAATTTGGGTGCCTTGTGGTTGTTAATGTGTAGTTTTTGTTTGATTTTACGCGAGTTTAGGGAGCTGGGTTTAGCGATACATTTGAGCGGATTTTCGGGGCGTGCGGAAATGGCCCGCCGTAAGGCGGGGTGGGAGGGGGGCGTTACGAGCGCACACCTGCACGCGCCGCTATATCATCGTATTATGGAATTTTCTCCTACTAATTAGTTCTGGTGGCGGTGTTTTATTATGTGGAAACTGTACCTTACTTTTAGAGTATATTAGACAGATTATTTTAGGCAAATATACAACGCCAGTTTGCAAATAATTTGTCAAGTTATGTTAGTATCGTATTTCATCCCTTTCAGCGGAGTGGCAGTGCATAACTATAGGAAAATATCCCTTTGTATGTATACACACAGCAATTGGATGCTAATTACTATGTTTTGATGTTTTTCAGTGGATGAAGAGGACAGCCAGAAGACATTCGCTGGGACATTGTTTACAGGCTGGATTAAAGTTTTAAACATGAACTGTCATGTGGCTCCTGATGTTTTACTGAGGGATGACTGCAGTGTTGAAGAATTTTGTCAGCTTAAACTAAGAAAACAATCAATTCTTCATTCTTGTCCAATCTGGAAACAGGATTACAATATTAATCATTCAGTGCACTTTATGACACATATCAGTTCCTGTCACTTGTCATAGACTTAACACCAGGACATATGTTGTAAATACTGTAATGTGATGCTTTTAGTCTAGCCAGTTAATTAGCATATCTTATTACTAATTAGTAAACATTGTTGAATCTCACTGTTAATTATTTTGTATCTAAATGCTACATTAAAAAACAAAAGTTATCCTTGCCTGAATACAAGATATATTAGTTATATACTTATGATTTGTCATCCAGCCATGATATCCAAATGTTTATTTTGCAAAGATGCAGTTTACTGGTGACAGCTAATTAGCAGTTTTAATTAGCCTTTTTTACATATTATTAAACAATCATTTTGCAGTTCACTCTGTTTTTGAGATCTGTTTCCATGTAGATTTAAGATGTGAGACAGCCTTTTACAGCAAAGATCACAAGTAATGTAACCTCTGACATGTGTATGCATTTACATATTCCAGTCATTAAGCTCATTTGCATATTTCAACCAATTAAAATCCAAAACATGCCTTCTATACTTGATGAAGAAAATGAATTCAAGTGTTAGGTTTGCCTTGTCAGCTAGGAGTATTTCTATACACCTTGCAGTGTAGAAAGAGACCTTTTTTTTAAATTAATTCATTAGAAATTACCTGATTAGGCCTAATTAGCATAAAATACAACTAATTTTCTCTAAAATTTTTGTGTCTGGGCAGAACCTTGCCTGATTTCAAGCTCTTGAAAATTTGGAGACTGTAGCATGAAAAGTGAGAGAGTTATAGTCAAAAATATGTGAATAGTTGTGGATTTCTGGCCTTTTATGGTGCCGTGGCTGACAGGACTTTTCCCATAGGGACAATACTTAAGCATCTTCCAATGAAAACACCAAATTTTTCAACTTCAAAAAAATCTATAAAATCTCAACTTTGTCGCATTGTAAAACGGAAAAAAGTATGATGACTGGAAGAATTTGATCTATGAGACTGAACTATTTTCGATGACTTTCAGCTTATGCAAAAATTTGGTTCGCTATGCCTACAATAAGGGGGGATACACACTTAGTCACATTTGGGACCGCATGCTTCCCACTACACTGCAGCGCAGCGCCACCTAGCAGTTGGATGTAGAACTAGCCGCCATTGCGTCATCAGGTAACTAAAGGTTATGGTTATGGTTCTTTATACAGTATCGATGGTACATCCTACCCACTGCAACGCCACCTATCAGCTGGGCCTAGAACAGCCGCCGTTGCATGAGGAAGGCAGGGGGACTACTGAAGCATTTAGCAGGTAATAACTTTAGTGTCGGTGGTCACGCGATTGATCTATAGCCCAAACATTGTGATTTTTTAGATAGATATTTTATTATGTGTTTTCATTCCTTTTAATTGCTAGCATGGTCATCAGGAATATCTAACTAAAACGACCCGTTAGCCTCGTACCTTGTTCTTAGCCTCCACCTGTCCTCCGGCCTCCAAGAGTAGGTCCACAATGGAGGAATGTCCTTCTTGTGCGGCAATGTGCAAGGCTATCTCACCATCCTAGAAGAGACACATAAATGGCAATTATAGTGAAAAACATTTACCACAAATCCGATGCTAGCTTTCCTTTAAATCCATTTAAATCGCTGGTCAAATCGGCTGCTCGAATCCGCTGCAGCTGCTAGCTTCCGGTTAGTCATTATTTTTTCTCTATCCATATTCAAATGAATATAAAAAACGTAAAGGGGAATTCTTCTATCAAAACTTAGACACACATCGAAGAAAACCCGTTGCGACTTTTTTGATGCAGTAGGACAGGGTCTCGTTCCCAGGGTAGTGTTCTCACCTTGTCTCTCTCGTTCACGTCCTCCCCTTCCTTCAACAGTTTCTCCACCACGTCATGGTTCCCTATCAGTGCCGCATTACACAAGTCTCCATACTGCAACAGAGAGCAAAGACTTATGATGATACACTACAGTGATGATACACTACAGTGAAACTATAGTAATACTGGGTTCCTTTACTATGACAGAACCTTCGTTCATTTTTTGGCGGAGACGTTCATCCAAATGCACTCGACATCCAACAAAGTTCTTAATATTCATGTGGTTAATTTTACAAAACGTCTTCATTACTTCACTGCAGTTACCCCTGTAGCCAATAACGAGCCGAATGAAACGGAAAGAGAATAAATAAGCACTGACTAGAAATACTACCCAGCGTTGCTATTCCAATGTCATCAATTGTAAAGTAGTAGCAATGCATACTGTAACGCTAGTTCACCTTTATCCGTAGGGTAACCTTTATCCGTTCTTTGTAAGAACAATGTATTTAGGGAAATTAAGTCTACAGGTGATAGTTTCAAAGTGTAACATTTTTAAAATAGTACAATTTGAAACTACCGTCCATCGACTGAATATGCCTGGATAACCCTGTTTAGCAACACAACAGATATAGGTTACTCAACGGATAAACGTTACTACATGTCATCATTCAACGGTTCAGTATACAAGAAAATTTCTCTTACCAGAATTCTCTCGGGTAATCTCTTGGGTAAGCTTGAGTGAATACTTGACCTGTGTGGCTCCACTACGGCGGCTGGCTTCTCACCCTGGTAACATATACATATATAAGTATATACTATAAAGTATACACTGTTGTATTTATATCTTTATTGCCATCTGTCAGATGGCAATAAAGATATAAATACAACAGTGTATACTTTATGGGCATCTGTTATGTTACGTAATACCTGTTACTGCAGCTTCAGTTAAATGAATGGATGAATGAATTTTGTGCTCAACGATCGCACAAGGTACAATGTATGGCAACTAACAACAGCTAATAGCTATACAGACAATAGTACTACATACAGGGCTACATACAGAACAACAAAATTTTATCGATAATAGTACAGTCATGTACGAGTGGTCTCGTCTCGCATTTGTTAAATGGAAGTAGAAAAAGGCAAAGCAAATCTTAAGAAAAATACTTCGCAATGCTTTCTAGCACTTTTTATAAGGCAACATGAAAATGACCCAAAGCGCATATGACACCACAAAATCTTGCTTTTGGAACCTAAATGGTATGATAGAAAAGTGCGCACACGCCATTATCACCCCACAAAAAACTCACCTGTGTTTGCGCAGACGCCCCAGAAGATACTTCCGTCTCCTGCGCCTGCGCTCTGAGCATTCCCACAAATCCTACATCCGGGTCCTCCTTTTTCTGTGCAACGTCAACCCCAACCTGTTAATTGGTGGACGGATGGACGGACGGGCGGACGGGCGTATGGATTGAGGGATGGACGTCAGATAGGAGAGATGGACGGACGAATGGAAGAAAGGATGGACGGACAGATAGAGGGAGGGATGGACGGACGGACGGAAGAAAGGATGGACGGACAGGCAGAAGAATAAATGGACGGAGGGATGAATGGGTGGACGGATGGAAGATGATGATAAATGAATGAATGCATGGATTAACAGTTTATGTTGGTAATTAATCTAGCTATTGTATGGCGGCCATTGGTGCAGAAATGGTAAATGTCATGCAGGCAAATGGGAAGCATTAAAAAAATTCATATTAAAAAAAAATTCATTATTTGAAAGCTTTGCTTTTACTAGTCTTTTGTCAGTTTTGACGACACCTTGTTGCGTTCTGTACTCGTGTGGTATAGATTTTGCCTAACTGTCCTATCCTTTACACTGTATATCCATACTTAACACTAGTTCACCTTTATTCACGGGATAACCTTTATCCGATGTTTTTTGAAAGCAGGGTATTTATGAATATGAAGTCGACGAACGGTGGTTTCAAAATGCTTTCAATTATTGATTTTGAAAATCTCAGAATATGAAACCACCATTCGTCCACATGATGTTCCTAAATGCATCGGATATAGGTTACACGGCCCACGGATAAAGGTGAAGTAGCGTTACACATGTAAATGCTGAGGCAAGTTGTTGTTGTTTATTAAGAAACCTTTTAGCCCTCACGGGCTAATCTTCCAAGGTTCAATCAACATTTAAAAAAATACAACAATCACAAAGTATTTACAATAGAGTACAATAGAGTACAGTGTCTAGAGGTCAGAGGTCCAGATGACCATGTTTGAGATAGCTTGTTTAAAACTGGACAATGTACACAGTGACTTAATGTTAGATGGCAATGAGTTCCAGAGCATAATTGCTCGGTACAGAAATGTACGTTTCCCACTGTTTGTTTTAGGTTTGGGTAGTCTGAAGTTGTTGGATACAGAAAATCTAGTATTATACATGTGGGATGAATTAACTGGTATGAAGGAATTGTACACATTTTGTGGTTCGTGGCTAGTGAGGATTTTGAAGAACATAATCAGAGTACTTAAAGAGAATCTCTTTCTCACTGTGGGCCAACCAAGCTCAAGATGCATCCGCCTGACAGATGTGTCCGATGAACATTTTAATAACAGTCTACACGCTCTATTTTGTACTATCTGCAGTTTTCTCATATTCAAGGAAGTTGTTACCTGTACTTTGGGTACCTCCCCTGCTGCTGTGGCTGGCTTCATGGCGTCTCCTGTGGACCGGGTACTAACGGGGGGCATGTCGGGACTCTCACCGTCCTGACAACGGGAAAAAAGTCAGTTTCATGTTCTTACCTTTTTCTCTTATAATACTAGTATTAATTTGTTATACGGCATTAATTATAATCAGAATTCAACCGCCAAGTACTAGTACTCGTTTACGGTATTCTTGGAGGATTATGTTTGGCATGGAGGGGAGCATTCGAAAATAGCGTACAAAATGTCTACCTATAGCAATAACTATAATTTCTTCGCTTTTTTTTATTTTTGTACCTCGTAACTGTTCCGATAGAACTACCCTTACAAATGATGAGACTGAAGAAATGAAAGAAGGAGATCTTTGGACACCGACTGTTAACTGTTGGTATTAGTGATATCATTACTACTCGGATATTCAAAGCCAAAATACGTAATGGATGAACAGAAAAAGCATGGCAAAACTGCCATTACACAATAATACTTATCACTGATAGAATACAATAAAATTACGAGATATTGTTTACCTGAATTACATAATAACATCGATATCACATAGTTATATATACCCCGTAGAACGACGGCTTATGCGATATATACGATTATGCCTACCACGACATATATACTCATGGAAATATACTACCCATTCGTATCAAATACAACAAGCAAACTCTGTACAATCAAAATACGAATAAGGCTCAATTTACGTACTTTCCTCTTTTCAAAGATTAAAAATAAAACCGCAGTTTGAGACCGTTAACTCCCCAGTCTGATATCGAGAATTCCGCTCAGGCACACTATAAAGCGTTAACCACGCGTCTGGGCATTATGCAAAATCGGTTTAGTCAGAACAGATGACAACTGTTGTCCATCAATCAAACATTCACGCCTGTGGTGTCGGTTTCTATATTTGGGTTTTATGTCCCAAATGGCAAGGTCTTCACCCTGCACGTCCTCGAATCGGCTCTTAGGTCATGGACAGTGAAGTTCATGTACATGTTCAACTTTTCCATTCAGAATCCTCACATTATAGTTCAAAGACAGGCAAATTTTTAGATCTCGTCCGAAATCTCACGCCGATGACATCTCGTGAGACTAACATTTGCTCGGAGACTACGAGTGATTCACGCATTGTTTTTGTAGGAAGTTTACAAAAGCTTGGCTTTCAAGAGAAAAGCTGACTCAACAGCTTTCAAGAACAAAAGTAAACTGTAGTTGCATGTATTAGCTTATGAGTCTTGTGATCTCATTTTACATTTAGAACGTATTTTTAGAACGTATACTACGAAATGTCACACTTTGACTGCTTGAGCTCAAGGTGCAGTTATTCACAGTAACAACTCTGTTTACGATCTATGTTACTTACGGCAATGTGTCCATAATACTAGGCTACCACAAAGTGTTGTCTGAGGTCAATGTCAAGACTTATTTCGGAAAAAAATAGCTTGATTTATGTAAGCAAATTCAAACTCTCTCTCTCTAGTACATGTATAGCCGTAATATGACACTTGATTCTTTGAATGCAACAAAAGGCAACGTTCAGATATATCAAAATTGCTGCGCTTCAATTAAATACAACTATGTGATGACCTAATGATTCTGGTGTTTTGAATAATCTATTTTTGATAAGCAACATTGAAAAAAATTGATCCTATGGTGTAATCAATTTTTAGATGATTTTGCATGCCCAACTAAACAAGACGGCAATGGATTACAACATTTACTACATTATAAACTAAACGTGGGGAACTATTCAAAGCAGTTAAACTAGTCAACTATACAAGTAGAAATACAACAGTCACATGGACAAATAGTCAATATTGACGTAATGACGTAATGTAAGAGGCAAAATAAAGTTAATCATCTGTTCTGATCAACAAGCAATTCAGAAAATTCAAAACGATGTACATAAACAACAACAGCTGCAGTCACCATGACGTCAGTGTGAGGAATGCTATTATTAATGATTATTGATTAAATAGAATCCGAAACAAAATTGATGGATCTGAATGCTTTCCTACATAAAGATATGGTAGTAAAAGTTAATATTAAACTTCATTATTTCACGTCATAGCGTTTCTGTATACAGTAAGGAGTGTGTGGGCCGGGAAGAGGGTGAATGGTAGTTGAAATAATACGACTATTAAAAATGGCTAAATACCAAAAGTAGATTCTTAACAAGTCATTGCTTAGAGGGGATACTATTTTAGCAAATGGGCTAATGTGTGTCATTTTTTCGTCATGGAAAACTCAACCGCGTGTCCGAACGTGTGATTCAGCATTTTTCAAGTCCGCCATATTGCTTTCTCCCCACCCATTAACAAACTCAAGTCTTTACGATCTATGAATCGATGATGCTGTTGTATTCATATGAATGAATGTTTATGCTTTTTGACGTATCTCGTATTGGAAAAAATGTTTTTGCAGTGACGAATATTTTGTGAGATTTGAAAGTAATTTGGTCTGAATCTCTACTAATGCACAGCTGTCTTCCCATGTCAATTACTGAATAAACTATATAAACTGACGGAAATACTGAATTGATATAAGAACCCTATGCAGAATTTAACGTGTTACACTTACAACAGCTTGTGAAAGCATAGTTTTCTGTCCAAATTGACATTTTCCATGAAAATCCTAAATACAGCTATGATTATCATAATTATATGTCGACAAAATGCTGGCATCTTGTAGAGTAGATATGCTTTGAGAATTGTTTAATAGCTTGAAATATAAGTGCCCATTATCATATACGTTGCCATGATCATAAACAATCGTACAGCAATAAAGTGACCATCTATTATGAAGGCATCAGATTCCGTACCTTGTAGTCCCTTGCAATGCTAGGCACGGCTGTGGATTTCAATACACCAGTATTCGGCATGCTTGTCTCATCAAACAGCGGTTCACAATTTTGGCTCTGAATATGACTTATATTTCTTCACCCATTGTATGCACGGCGCTTTATATAACACAAACGGGTGTGGTATTTAAGATTCATCCTATATTTTTGTACTGTTGTGAAGTTGAAAAATAGAATATGACTCATAAACAATTATTGATAGTACATCCGGGACATAATGAATGGGGAGGGGGGCATTGAACGTCATGCTCCCTGCACTTTTCATGTTTTGCAATGATAGTGCGATGTTTTACGTCACAAAACGTCATCACAACGTTAACTAACGTATGTTCAGAGTAACGCTGTTTATCTTAGTAATATACGTACGTAACGTACCACTGCAATCGCATCACTTTAAGAACCCTTAGGCTATCGTAGAAATGAGGTCAAGTGAGAGCATTACGTCTATTGTTATCTAGAATATCCACATTCACAATTCCCATGATACCGTATGTTTGTTTATCATTTTGGGTTATGAAAATAGACCATATTTTCAACACGTAGTTTCTTGTAACAAAAAGATGAACAATATGTATGCACCATTACAAAATCATAGTTTAGAGAGTGTGTAGTAGTTGCAAATTAACATTATACTATAAGCTACCGAAAATTCATTAAGCTTGAATTGGTCTTGAAAATCATACTTGAAGACTGACGAAAAAGGAGTATGCTTGCAAGCCAACAATACTTCTGTTACTACGCAAAGTGTTACTCTTTTTTTTCCCATTCATTTTTCTGACCATATGAGCAACACGAGCCAGTCTAGTCGCGAGAACCATATTTGGCACAGTAGTATGACTGATGTCTGATGGGGGAGGGGGGCGCATAAGCTAGAAAGCCCAGTTACAATATCCAACAACATAGCGTTAAGCTGTTTGTAAAATATTCAACAACAACAACGCTTTCCCTTGGGTGCGTTGTTAGCTATGTGGGAAAAGGTTTATACGTTGCCTCGAGTCAAAAGGGCGATAACACAAACCGCCTTCTGATAACGAGGAAATGCCTTCACCACCCTTCGGGCTAGATATGCGCAAAACATTCAGCAACTTTTCGGTCATGATAAATTTGTTTTTGAAGGGAGCAGCAGTACTTCAAACGCATTATGAATATTCGTCACAACGATATTAAAGATTGCGGGTAGAAAATTTAGTTGAGGCAATTTTCATAGTGCAGTTTTGCTTATTTGCATTACAAAAATGAGGGCGCTTATACCTTGGTGTACATTTTAGGACTGTGGAACGTTACATGCAGAACTTTGGAAGGATTATTTGGATATCTAAGTAGAATTAAAGCAGACAGGAATGCTTTCTTGTTGCAAATCTGTCCGGATTTCCCCACCCATGGTTTTGCAGACAGGCGTGCCTGCCATTTTTGGTGTCATGGCGGCCCACACGGGATAGGAGATGGCTATTTTTAAAATACATCGCTAGCTATCTAATCTAGAAACGAAATCCCTCATATTTCTTACACATGTCTGTCTGATAGCAAAGAATCGCAGGTAATACCTGCGTTTCCTAATTTATATTTACATGTATGAGATAAATTTGATTTCAGGACTTAACTTTCAAGCGATCGCCATTGCGCTATAGCTATGGAATTTGAACAGGGATAACGTTCTGAAATCCCCACAGGCTAAAGCCGGTATTGACACATTTAACACATGGTTTAGTAAGATAAGTAATCAGCTATCTTTATAAATAGAGGAACACGAAAAACAAATCTTAACGTCTTACCTTTGAGCGACATTGCGCCTGGTGTGTTCCACTAATCCAAGAGATACTCGTTATGAAAACTTATCTGCACGATATATCATGACCGCATGGAAACCACGCGGGAATACATCTGAACCCTGATTCAAAGTGTCGTCTGAAAAAACATGGCTGAAGTCGAACCCCACAAGGAATGGTAAAACAGTTTTAAAAAACGGCCGAATACGTACCTTTGTAGGACCACCACTATAAACTGCTGCTAGTCCTTTGTTCAAAAGATTAAACATCACTGCTTGAAAGAAACAATCGGCTGTCGGAATGAGGAGAAATCTGACGACAGCTCGCGAACAACAGTCTCTGACAGTTTTCCCGCCCTTGACAAGCCTGAACAAACAGCTGACAGAGTGGGGAGGGGGGCTGTCACAATATCCCCACGTCACTGACACAAATCTCAAACCCCTCTCTCAAAAATCTGTACTTCTTGCCTCTAAACCATTAACCAATGTTGTTGAGAGTCTCTTTTTTTTCTCTCTAACGAATGCCCGGATGTTATGTCGTGACGTAAGCTCTAAAACATGGCGGCCGCGTCAGACGACATTGCGGTGTGACGAAACGGCGCACCCTTGGGCACTGCGTTCTATTTTTGTCAACATGACCATAGAATGGCTCTTACCAAGGATGTCCCATATTCAGGACCCTCCATATCTATAATAAGCATTTGTGGACGGGTAAGGGTAGCAACGAGCCCGACTGGAAAAATGCATACATGCAACAAGTAGCTTCATGCAGTCTGTAATCCTAGAAACTTTAACTCAAACTTCGAATATCAGCATTTGTTTTCAGATTCCCTAGCTGTTTACGCATTATGTTTACAGTACCAGACTCCGGTCGGAACTCTTGTACTACAAAAATTGCATGAAAATAAATTCTACACAATTTATGCGAGAGATAACGTTACAATTTACGTTACAACTTTTAAAGAAATGTTTACCTTATTTGTAAGTACTATGGGACGAAGTTCCCAACTGGTAAGGTAAAGCATTCTCTTTCAGGAAATAATTATTTCATAAGGAAACTATCATCGGCTTGTATATTTCCCGCCACTCAACACAGAGATCAGAAGTATGCAGAATTGACCAGAGCCTTCTGTCGTTGACCTAATTTCAAGCCCGCCGGTGTTGCACCTGTTCCCCGTTTGTCTCCTCTTGGCCTTCAGTTTTGTTCGCTGCAGTTTATCTAGGCATCGCACGGCGGCGCTAGAATTGTCCCTTCAATGAAAAACTGCTGTTTTACGTTCTTTACACTTAAATGAATAGCAAAATCAAAGTCCTGTCATCCACAATATACTAGTAGTACAAAAGTAGCGTATCCTAACCTCAAAGAAAAATAATGTTTTGTTGTCAGTGTTATAATGTAATTTTACAAAAAAAGGGGCAAAGATGTTGACGTTTTGTGTATAGATCGTATGATTTCATCGCTGTCATTATCAAATATAAGGTAATATCCTATCGCACCATATTGATTATTTCTTTCATCATATCATAAATAATTTTTTTCAATAGTAGTCAGCCTTTTGTATAATCATAATCATAATCAAGGGAAAAAAATCAAAACTATCGCTACGTATCGGAAGCCATTGACACAGGGTTTAAAGTCCAATATCTATGTTTATGTATTTAGCCTTTTTGTGCTTTCAATAATGATAATGTGAAAGTAAACAGAATAGAAGGGTTGGGCCAAATGTACACAGCTTGATACACAATCAATTAGCAAATTCTTAAAGTTAAATTTAAATTTGCTATTACCTATGCAAACCGTTTGGCGAGTCGTCATCCATTTCCGGATACGTCACTTCCTGCAACGTACGCGCTACTCAGAAGTCCGTAGGATCCGTATTATTGCACAACGGAGTTAATACGTGATATATTACGTATGCAGCTGGATCCCTTGCCGGGCCTTGCGCAAATTTTCCGAATTTACCTCGCAGGAAGCATTTTTTTCCTTGTGCCACTCTCATGAGCCAGTTTGTGTCGGCGTCCGTGAAACTTCGTTCGTCCAACAGTGAAGCTAGTAGCCGTTTCAGCAACCGATTCGGCATCGAGATTCAACTCTTATAGTATCAGGATACAGCCATAGTCGATAATCCAATTGGCCAGCTAGATTTTTTCAATATCTTCAACGGAAATAATGTATTTCCTCCTAGTATGCAGCAAATGTATGCTGTTAACTATTGTCGTCGTACTATTGGCTTCTGTTTTGGACTCAAACGGGTTGAGACATCCGCCTGGCCACTTACAACCACTGGGGTCACATCAACCCCCGACCGGACAGGTGAGTGCTTGTCAGTAATCCCAGACCAAGGTGAGTACTTGTCAGTAATTTTCGACCAAGCAGATGTTAGAGAAGATGATCAGGTTTACTCACTTCCCATAGCCTGGATACATGGCCCCAGTCCGAGTTCGATAACGTAGGGGCCGGGGGAGCCGGCTGCTGTACAATTTTCTTAGGGGCATGTTGGCCCTAGAACCGAGGAGTTGGGCTGTATATGCCCTGGAAACAGTCTGGCATCCAGGCTAGACTGACCACAGTAATTGACTGTTAGCCTCGCAGTGTCTTTCAATCATAATATGTGTCTCATTGACCTTGTCTTTAGTAAAAGCATTCTACTGCGAACCTTAGGTCGAATCAGTCGACGCCATTCATTCACCAGAAGATTTCTACCGCCGTTACGTGGCCCCGGGAAGACCAGTAATTCTCTCGGGGGCAGCACGACTTTTCCCCGCTTACAGGAGATGGAATGACTGGTACCTAATGGCTCGATACGGAAATAGAGAGGTAAGTCTGTAGTTTCTATACCGATCACATTTCAACTACAACTCACCTAAGTAATCTCCAAGCAGATCCTACGATAGCATAAGATAGTATCAAAAGCAACAAGGGACATATTTTAGCAACACTTCGGCGTGGTTAACAAAAGTAAACAGTGACCTCGCGTGTGGCTTTTCCTGATTAGTAAACTTTGACATTAAAATGCTTGCCTGACCTCACCTGAAGAGCAAGGTAGATAGACAGGTTAGTTGTTGTTTCAGACAAAGGTCACTTCATAACGGATGGTCGAACACAGAAAGAAACAATGTATTGCTCTGGGGTGGTGCTTTGGTGGTATCTCACTGCACTTTGGCCACCGATGTGGCACTGCGGGGTTTGTTCACTGTGGCACTGTTGTGTTACTTTTGCCATTTTTTTACATTTATAATATTGCGTAATACTTAAAAGTATGACTTAGAAGCTAAGACAACAAATACACCACCTTTACCGAGAAAGCAATGCAAACAGAACGCTACAGTCATGCGTTCAAACTAATTCACTGCTGGGTAGTTTCTTTTCCACTTTCTGGTAGCATGCCGACTGACTACTCATTCATATCTCAATACTTCACATTATTGTTTACAGATGCAAGTTGACGCAAAGAAAGAGGTACAGGATAGCCATAATGAAGACATGAAACTTCTGGACTTTTTACAACGTTATAAACATTCTGATCTCTACATGGTTGACAGAATTCCAAAGGTAAGGTGAAATTTATCTTTTTGCCTTAAAGTGGCTTTAATCTTTTCTCAGTTAAGGTTGTATCTCACTATCTTTTTTGTTTAGAATTTAGATATTGCGTAATACGTATAAACATGAATTTGAAGACAACAAAGTACACAAAACGTAAGAAAAGTAATCTCTAAAATTCTTTATCTCTAAAATTCGTTGAGTAATAGACAATCATTCGAACCCCGCAGTGCCACACCGGTGCCCTAGTGCAGTCAGATACCATCTTTAACATTCAATGATAAAATGTTATGTATTGGAAAGTTCACAATGATACAGATAAGACAAAATGTTATTTTATGAAAACTAACATTTTACAGATGTACTAGAACTTTTGTTAAATAAATGTTCTTCTCTTCTTGAATGTCTACCGCGCTAGGCTATGATGAAAGAACTCTACCTCCCCCAAAGTTTAGCCTGCGGTGGTTTCGCCCAGCGTTTTCAGGACATCAATCTGTGGTTGTCCAACGGAGGGACAACCTCCACCTTACACATGGACAACATGGACAACCTCAACTGTATGGTTAGCGGAACAAAAGACTGGTTCCTCTTGGAAAAACACGTCAATGAAAAATTGAATTTACATCACGACGATGGAGAAGAGATTGCAGTTGACGTTGAACGGTATTTTTGTTTATATACACTCATATTACTGGTTAGCGCCCTCTTGTGGAACATACAGAAACTACAGTGCGGAAATACAAGCCAGATTGCTCACAGTCAAAAAACAATACTTTACTCATTACTGTGTGAAGTAAAACAACTCTATGTTAAAATTTCCGAACTTCTGGTCGGTCTTAATGAAGTACTGTGACATGTCACTTTCAAAACTCCCTCACACGTGACTTTCCAGAAACGTGACGTCACAAGCGTGTCGAAGGTTACTGAGAACCAAAATTCTACAACATAGCACCGTTACAAAATTCTTATTAGTTTCAATTCGTAATTCTAATGTTGAGTACATTTGTTGTGCAGTTACTAGTATTCTTTCCCATGTTTCACTCCCTAGAGTTGACATGTACCGGTACCCTGCTCTCAGTATCATCCCATGGTGGTCCGCCAAAGTGCCTCCTGGCGACTGTCTGTATGTACCGCAGGGTTGGTTCCATCACGTCCGATCACACGGCAGAAACATGGCGGTCAACATCTGGTGGACACCGATGTCTGTCTTCAACCACTCGGACTGTAGCAGTAGAGATTATTGTGCTAACGTTCAACTCAGTTCGCTGAAATTCAGACCAGGGATACAAATAAGGTGATATGACAAAAAAAAAATTGTTTTTAGCAAACGATTTGAACTGTGCATGCGTGGTGTCAAAAGTTAAGGTTCCTGACTTCAAACAATCATGGGCTAGACGTGTGTTGTTGACGTTTCACCTTTGACATATTACCCATAATGCGTCACACCAAACATGCGCTGTTCAAACATTACTGCCAAATGTGTCTGTAGGGACAGAAGGACCTTCGGTCTAAGGTTAAGTCTGTAACTAAAGGATAATAGCTATAATATGATGATAGATGAAATATATATGGCTCAATACAGCATATAGTTAATATTGTTAGAGAATTTCACTGTTAACGTTATATCTATTTAAGTTGTAAGCAAGAAAAACAATTTTTTTCAGCACAAGATATATCTAATAAAAAGGTGATCGCTGTATTAGCTGAGATGGCTGGCCGAGCAATTTACATCTATTTATGGCGACTTCGGTCAAAGCAAAAATACAACACATGTGACTGTAGAAACTGTGGACACCTTTTGGTGATCCTTTAGATTCTTTTGTCTTATAACACAGGCGTTAAGGTGCCTGAATTCAGCATACTTTTTTGTCTAAATCAGTTCTGACTTCATATGCAACCCTTCTAGCTCTTTTAAAGTGTTTCCCCCTACGTATACGTAACCCAGGTTCGTCTTGAAGACTTTGTTAGAAGAGTACGGAGGGGAGTTACAAAAAGAGATGGTACAGTCACTGGTACTTCACCATGGAGAGAGGATCATAACAGACACCGTCTTTACAGAGTTTGATCTGAACAGTGACGGTTGCCTAAGTGTTGCAGAGATAGAAGCAATAAAGGTAAGAAGAAATTTATGTAAAGCCATAGTAGTTTATTGTGCAGAATGTTTCTCAAATATGTGTTATGTGTCATCATTATAATCTACCATTACCTAATTCAGTTGATTTGTTATTTGACAAGAAATCGGTTCTTGTAATACTGTAACATTTGATTTGATTTGTTACGTAGTTTCGTTGTATTGATGCATACTGCCAAGACTGCCCTTGAAATAAGAATAGGCACGAAGGTGTGCGGGGAAATTTCGCTTGGTGGCGCTGCAGTAAGAAGGATGCAGTTCCAAACGCAAGTTGTACTTAGTAAACATCGTACATTTTGATTGCAGCTGTAGCTACGATACCAGTTCCGTGTTCTGTTCTGTTATATATCATGGAACAACATTAGCAAGAAAAATATTGACATTCCAGGCCTCTTGGGTGGACTGTTGCTTTACATTTTATATTAATATTGTGAGATTCTATAACTTTTCTCTATCGTTACAGGAGACGACAATTGAAGTCTTGTTACCTGATGTACAGTTACATGGAGTCAACACCTATGGAAGATGCCAGGCTTACAACAATACATGTTCTGCATAGAACATTCAACTAAGTCCCCCCAAAAAACTACACTCAATGAATGCACCATGAAACCTGGATGTCTATTGAATATTTGATTTGTGAAATCCAAACGACACAATAAAATGTATAATAACATGCTGCGTTTCCTCACATAACTTGTAAACGGATAATCATTTTTTTAGGTCCGCATTGTCATTTCTTGACATCGGAACATATTTATTAATGTTAGATGTCTACGGAACTCTGGGTCTAATGTTACAGTTCTACACTAGTTTACGCTTTACAAATGCCGGAGTCCAACGCACAATACTACATCTCGGACACGTCCAATATGCAGTCCCATGCGCAATACAATACTGGTAGTCCCATGCGCAATACTACATCGGGAACATGTTCAATATGCTGATTTGTACAGATCGGGGACTCACTCTAGATATCACCGTACAGTTCGGGCCTGGGTCTCACGTTACAGTTCTCCACTTGTACGTTAATGCTTTACAAACACTGGTAGTTACAGTACTGTTAGAGTAGCCAGGGAAAAAGTTGTATTGTAATTGTTGTATACGTAACTTTAGAATTTTCACATGGACGCTGATAGAGAGGAAAATAAAGACGATATCACGAGAATACTGCCTATGTTAAGTTTTGCTCCGTTGCCAGTTGACTCTGACGTCATTCCCATCATCCTGGGCACCTCATCATTCCAGAACTTCATCCGGGACTTCCTGAGATCTACGTCAGGCGATGACGTCACGTCGAGTTTCAGGTAGGCTTGGGAGGAGGGCGTGTAACGAGGCCAGTCTGTCAAAGTACGCATGCGTGGTGACCCTGAAGAGTCACTGGGGTCTCTACAAAAAAAAAAGGAGGGAAAAAATTAATGTTTTGATGGCGAATACTTGAATATGACGGAATAGGTGATGGTATATGTAGTCCTTCACTAAAAAACGGAAACATAAACTTTAGACAAAAATAGATACCTTGACATGCCCGTGGGGAACACCGGAGGGGCACCCCCGATATCCTGCAGTCCACCGGGACAAATTTGTGGCTTCGTAGCCCGGCCGGGACTACATCCCTGACGGGCATGGGTGCATTATGTCTTATGCACACTCTTCTTATAACAAACAAGTTCTTCTTATAATAAACAAACAAACTAGTCTCCAAGCAGACCCTACGGTGCCTTACAGATGGTATCAAAGCTGGCAGGGACTTAGTATAGCGGCACCGGTGCCCGTTTGACTCCCTTTGGCCGACTATCTCCCTTTGGCCGGCGATACTCCTTTGCCAGCTTTGATACTATCTCTTTAGGCACCGTAGGGTCTGCTTGGAGACTACAAACAAACAACAAACGATGAAATGTACCCACCCGTTAGTGGCAAAGTTGACCCAGTACGCCATGATGTCCCGGCTCAGTTCTCTCTCTTCTTCCGTCATGGGGAACAGCCATGAACCGCTCGTGACGTTACGCAGAAGGGGGGTTCCGAACACGTACCACACGTCGTCGCCATGATCCGCCCTGACGTAATCCGGCTTGAATGTCATCATTGACGTACGGTGCTGGAACTCGTATTGGAAGACTCGGACATTTTGCTCTGTGACACAAAACAAACAAACAAACAAACAAACAAACAGAAAATGTCTCTCTTGAATGAGTTAAACTATAATTTCCAACACAAAAATTGGACTCACCCAAATGTTCTACTTAACAGCAGCTGTCTTTGTCAAGGAATGAACAATCCACTGCTGTCGTGGCGTTCATAGGGAAATTTGATATCGTTTTAGTGTCAGCTGACACAAGCTATCACGAGGCCGTGTAGCACAGTGTTCTTGCTTGGCCACATTTCAAAATGGTACCCACACAGTAATGCAAGCAAAACTATCACGTGTCCCTTCTTTACTTGACTGATTTGTTAAAGAAGAAAATCTTTAGAAAGATTTACTCTGTCCCTAGAGTAGAACAACAAAACAACAACAAAATTGACTACCTGACTGAGACTGTGCCACCATGACGGTAGAGGATATGAAAAACATGTCGGCAAGGAACTGTAGGTACTGGTCACGTATGGCGATGGGATCGTCTGGTCTGTCCGGATCGCGGTATTCCTCCAGCACTCTTGGAGCAAGTGTGCTGGTGTCTCCATTCTATAAACCACAACAGCGACGAGGAAAATTAGATCTTTGCTAAACTTAAGGTAACTAAGAAATTACAATGTTGGACCCTGTTTCAAAGGTTTAGCTGAGGCCGATAATAAACAATGGTGAATGATGATTTTAATTATGCCATACTTGGGCCGCGAAAACGGTCGATACAGGTGTTCCGGACCGTGTGATAACTTTCCGTATCACACGGGTTCTAAGTTGTATCACACAGGCTACCTTCGAGTAAATCGAACTATTTCGAACGGGCCGAATACGGCACGGTTGAAAATTTGAATAGGGGATTCGGACGTTAGAATTGCTGTCGTTACAATATTTTGTTCAAGGACACAACATTTCCTCAACTTCTGGTGCATTTCATATCGAAACTTGTGTTTTTTCATGTGAGTATGACATAAATAAAATACAACATGGTATATTCCGTATCACCCTCGGTCCCAGCCCTCCCGAGGGAGGGATCACCCTCCGGCCTTCGGGCGTTCCTTCCCTCGGTCGGGCTGGAACTTCGGATGATACGGAATACACCACGTTGTCTTCTATATTTATCATATCTTAAGATATGCAAACACTTACTGGATATATGCTACCGGTCATGACGGATAGGTCTACAGGCACGGCGGCCTGGAATTCAGTTATGTTCATTCCGTCATCGTCCACATGTGGCATCGTGAAGGACAGCAGCCAACCGAACTCGTCAGTGTTCGTACCTAGCAGGTAGTCTACCTGATTCAGTTGGTGCTTTTGGAGCAGGTACTGCAAGAACGTATTGCTAGGTAAGATGTGTCGATGAAGGTAAGACAAGCAGTTAATAAGATTCATAATACACAAGCTACTCATGCAATTGTATACTATATAGACCTCGTAACCAACAAAACAGACGTTAGTGGAAAAGGGCCTTAGGTTCTTGATGCAAATCGCCTCCCACTAGTAGCTTGCTCTGGAATTGCAGGGTGTTTTGTTAAAATATTTTAAGGAGGATAAAGTAACGACCAATTTTCAGGCAATTTTGTGTGCAGGTAGCATATACCAGATATATTTTACAGTGATTCATGCAAATAATGGCCTAATTTTCATAATGAATGAGGAAAATCTGTAATTCTAATGGTTTATGATAGTTAGAGGAAGATGCTTACCCACGGGTGTTCAGGAAGAAAATGGCCGTCAATCACGAAGTACGTCATTTGGTTCACATCTGGCGCCCTCTGGATCTCATCTGCGGGTTTCCTGAGGAAGGGAATAGGAATCGGTTGATGTGAGGTGTATGAACTTTCCCAAGGATGCGTTCATCCGAGTTGCGCGATGGCATGCTTAAGCAAAGTTGCCAACACAAAAATTGAGCTTGATTCTGAATGTTCAATATTCCAGTCTCCGTCGAGAAATGAGGAAAGTGGGACATGTCGTCATGGCTTTTCAACCATCCCTGCTGCTGAGCAGAGACGGGCGGCGCCATAAACTTCCCACACAAAAAAAAAAAACAGAAACTTAAAGTCCCTTGCTCAGAGAACCGGGTGTTGAATGCTGTATGCTGCTTAAAGCATAAACAACAAACACATTTATCAAACAGGAAAAAACGTAGGTGCATACCCTCGTAGACAACGCATCATGTTGTCATAGTGATCGGTGTCACATCCCAGTTTACCGGCAACCATCTTCGTCAATGATATGTCACCCTTATCGCGAACTGGCCACAGCCCCGCGCCACTCTGGGAGATGGCCCGGTGGAACAGTCCCGTTGCCATGGGAGACATGACGAGGTACGACACGCTTAGACCCCCCGCGGACTCGCCAAATATGGTCACACGGTCTGGGTCTCCTCCGAAGTTCCGGATGTTGTTCTGTACCCACTGTAGTGCCTTCACCTGTAGTAAATTATATCGTAGATCAATTAAAGGTTTTCGATAGAGAAATAATTGTATTGGTTTAGTTCATGTCCGTGGGCGCCGCCATTTTGCTGCCCATCACGCACAGGGTTGTGATGCATGATGGGAAGTGGCATCGCCATTTTGATGTGTTGCTTTTGACGTTGAATGTTATAAACGTGTTGATGTCCCGATACAAGTGAATAAATTCGAGCAAAGTGCCTTTTTAAAGGGCAAAACATCGAGAACATTCGAGAAGATTCGAACCCAGAACCTTTACCTATCTTCACCAATGCCAAGACCTCATAATGTATAAATGTAAGGCAGTCATAATATATGCAGAGGATGAAACATGCGTTAATGTCCACATCTACATCCACATCTTGGTAGGGGAGAGGGCTAGGGATATGTGGTCCAAATAAGCAGCTTTCGAATTCTTCCAACCAAAAGACTTTCGTAATAAAAAAACACTACCTCACCTGGTCAAGAAGGCCAAAGTTTCCCGGTGCCTGGTCGTCCTGAGTCTGCAGGAATCCTAGCGGGCCCAGGCGGTAGTTCATGGTGACGATGACAACACTGTGGTACGCAGCAAGCACCTCTCCTCCATAGCTACTGGCAGTACCCAATGTAAAGGCGCCACCATGTATCCACACCATTACCTAGTATGTGATGTAAAGCAATAGAGTCAAACTGAATGAAGATACTTTTTATCACAACCTTTAATTCATTTCCACCGACGTTTGGGTAACTGTCTGAAACCTTCATCACGGCAGGGTCACATTGTACTGCAGCGATAGATGTCGCTTCTTGTGAAATGCGGTCACAAACGTTAAATATTTATATATTCAATTGTTACAGTTTGGGACTTTGGAGTTGACTGAAAAATCCACTTTTTGACCGGTAATGTTTTTTGGACTGCATGGTTTATTTTATATTTTTTGGAGTGCGCTGGAATAGTCGATTCTTGCACGGGGGTAGGACATTTTTTATGATTCATTTTCAGGTTATAGGGTTATTTAGTACGTAATTTTTATGCAGAAGTGTTCCACTTTTGCACAGGGGTGATTTTTGAACAGTCTATTGTTGCATGTGGAGGAAGATGACTGAAATATGCTGTATTTGCTCTCGAGGAAATGTCGGCCTTTCCAGTTTGGTTTTGCACTTTCTAGTTTGTTTTCAAGACTTGCTTACCGGTAGTTTTGCAGTAGTTGAGACGTCACTTGTGTAGACGTTTAGGCTCAGACAGTCCTCGCTCATGTTGCCCGGTACAGAGAAAATGCCTAGATAGACGGCTGGAATTTCTGTGCGGTTTTTAATCATGGCCAGGGGGTTGAACTGAGAACACGCGTCCCCGAATCTGGTGGCATCACGGATACCAGTCCACGGTATGGGGTCTTGTGTGGGACGGAACCTGGAAGGAAATGATGAACGGGTTGAACTTGGATTTTAATAGCAGCAGCAAGTAAAGTTTATAGATATGGAATAAGAGCGTCCATTAACCCTATTCAGACGGGGGGGGGGGGGGGGGTTGAGGCCTGCGCCAACTTCGATGTCCTATAACGCAAGAACGCCTTATGCTAAAGCCACCAAATTTGGTGAGTTTTCCTAAAATATTTTTGGCAACAGTTTTACGAAGTTTGACAAATTTTCCATTTTTTTCGTGTCGCCATGGCAACCGTTTCCTGACAGGCAGTTTTGCCAAAAATCACTATTTTTGGTTCTAACAATGTATTTTTCACATTTATTTGCTATATTACTGCTATTTTGTTACATGAATAAAATCTTATATTATTTAGCATATCTTTCATAATTATATATGCATAAATTATGCTAATTTGATGACGTCATCAGCCCAAAATCCAAGATGGCGGACCGTATGGCCAGATCAAGAATAACAAGCTAATTATCCCTTAAAATTTGCAACTACCTGGTATTTTTTCATCAAAACCATCTAATTAATGAATTTAGTCCATTTTCATTGCCCTTTGTGATTATTTGTTGCAAAAAAAGTACTTTTAAAAATTCAAGGTAGTGGATATAATATGGCGGAGCCTAACTCGTACCTTAGATGTGCATGACGTCATTTTATGACGTCATAATGACGTCATCGATGTTGCTATTGGTAATACAAGTCGTAATAAACATTATTATTCTGTTATCGGCACTTGTTGTTACATTTTTGTAGCATAACTTGAAGTTGTCTGAGAATACCCTTTTTTCATGGGTCCGGCTAATATAATCAAATTGTTGACGTCATAATTACGTCATTTTACGTTAACGTAACGTCAAACGTCACATACTAGTCAGATATTATGTCGATATCATGTCCTAAAAATTTGGTGGCCCTACGGCACGTCGTTCAAGAGTTAGAGGACTTAGAAGTGGAGGGCCTCAAAAGCCCCCCCCCCCCCCGGTCCAGGGATGACCAAAAAAGCCCGGTCTGAATAGGGTTAATTTAAAGAAAAATACTAATTATTCTCCTCTCCAGAAATTGCGAAAGTAACGAAAAAGGACCGAGATAGGACCATATATCGTATGGTAGCCTTGACTGTGCTTGTATAAGTGACACAAGTGAGGAATATGTACGTATGTAGCCGTGACCGTAGTTGTACAAGTGTACAAGTGAGTGTGGCAGCTTATGTCGTAGCCAAGACTGACACAGCACGAAAACAACTTTTTAAGCAAAGTTTCAGATATACGTATAAAGCCCTTAAAGGCGGAGAAATATTTCAGCAGATTTTAAGATCTATTAAAGGCATCGGAAACATACATTTGGCATTTACGGAACAGTCAAAACTGAAAATTATTGCGCTTTCTGGTACAAAATGTTATGTTTATACCTCAGCAAATACAAATACAATACAATACAAAGTCAAATACAATAATCTTCTGTGTATCTTAGCTACTGTAAATGCATTTAAGTTCGCGGGGATTTAATTTCGCGGTAGCGGGGAAAAGGACTTTTCGCGGTGGATTTAATTTCGCGGTAACACCATAGACTGCAGCCTAATACCATGATAGAAAAATTTTCGCGGGGTTTTAAGTTCGCGCTGAAGTGGTCACCGCGAAAACCGCGAACATTAATCCACCGCGAACATTTCTGCATTTACAGTATTCCGAAAGCATTTGACGTATTCAAACTTTCTGTGCGCAAGGTTTAATTCGAACAGGGGAGAACCTCTCACGGTTAGCTTATATGCGCTATTTTACGTTATATGAGATGTTGCGTATACCATGGTCAATATTGACCGAAGGATGCCATATATATAATTTATTTCGAACCGTCATTTACGCAAAGAAGGGAAGACCTCCCCCGTTAATATATTTGCTAAGCCGTATATGAAATGTTGCGTATTTCATTTGAACATACGACATGTTTAATTTTTGAATCCGCGCAGTTTAAGCGAACTAGGGGAGACCTCCCCCGTTTAGCTTATATGTTGCCAAAACGTATATGAAATGTTGCGTAATTCTTTTGAACATACGACATGTTTAATATTTGAATCCGCACAGTTTAAGCGAACTAGGGGAGACCTCCCTCGTTTAGCTTATATGCTGCCAAAACGTATATGAAATGTTGCGTATTTCTGTAAAACATACAAGTTTAATCTTTGAATCCGCGCAGTTTAAGCGAACTAGGGGAGACCTCCCCCGTTTAGCTTATATGTTGCCAAAACGTATATGACATGTTGCGTATTTCTGTAAAACATACGACATGTTTAATATTTGAATCCGCACAGTTTAAGGTCTGGGAAAACCCATTTGGGGTGTTCAAAAAATACATGTTGCAGTTAAGTATGGACTCTAAGTTTTTGTCATAAAGTGTCTTATAGCAAGTCGATAATTTATGCAGATTTTTATGACGTCATGATGACGTCATCAAGTATTATGGGGCCACGCCCATTTTCATAAAAAATGAACCTACAGGCTGGGGATTGGAGATAAGTCAATGGAATCTCTTGTAATATGTCCATAATAGTGATGGCAAGCCATACAAATTCGTTTTTTATCAGATTTCCAAATACTGATTTTTAACGAATTTTTTTGTGTGAATTTTTATTGCCCCCGATGCCCCCAGCCCTGGGGGACTCAAATAGCACCGCATCGTTTCGGCCGAATTTGAAGCTTTAGTTTTGAGGGTTAACTCCACAAAAATGACTCTTTTTTCCCTTGTTTTATGATTAGTTTTACCATGGGTTCGTCGCAAAAATCATTTATCTATCGTAGTTGTAACATATTTCCCCTTCAGGGGCCGTAAAAGAGCCAAAATCGCCGGGTTTTGGCCTGCATTCCATAGGCCCCGCTCACTTCCGGTAAAATGCGAGGTCATTGACCTTTCAGCACGCAGTATTCAACAGAAATGGCGCGATTTGCAAATCCAAGCCGGGGGTGACTCCGCAAAACCTGCCAGCCCGAAATAAACAACAACACGCGATGACGTCACGGCCATGCCGGCGCAGCGAAGATGGCGGACTCGGTGAGAGGAGAGGCGAATCCCGCCGAGCGCTTTGTGGCGAAGTTTGGGCCGGAAAACGGCCGTATACAGGGATATGTCAAAGTATTGTAGGACAAGTCTTTAGGATTATTCTGACGCCTTTTGGAGACACTCTATCCGTTTTTTCTGGAGATTATAACGGACTTGTTTTTTATGCCGGACCCTCACGTCCCTTTGTTATGCCATGCCGCCACATGATCCGAGAAAAAATTATACACATGTGCGCCCACGATTTCCACCGTTGTCGGGACGAAAACAGCTAGCTTCTGCGCGGCTTGATTGGGATAGATAGCCCCGAGAAAGGAGATGGCCGAATGTGGTATGGAATAATTCAGCAAATTGTTGAGTAATTTTTCGTCGTAGTCTAGGGTCGGAGCACTAATTAAAAGCTTTTGTATGTTTGCCCAGACGGTTACATATTTTACGTAAGTTCAACATTGTATCTACAAAATATCGACAATCTGCATGTTGTAATGTTTGTCGGAAGTTATTCTTCAACTACTCCATGTGTAAAGATATTTGCCGTGTCGTCGGTCCGAAATGTTACGTTACTATGTAATGGACATCCAAGAAAGAAAGCCGTTACAGCAAGGAACTTTTATCTTTGGTTACAGTGAAGATTGAAAACATTGAATCTATTACAATAAAAATGAACGCTACCGTTACTGGTCTTTTGTCATACTTGTTCACATATCAGTGCAGTCAAGCCGTTGGTTACGTTGCTATCCAAGAATGAAGAAATAAAGCCATTGCAGTTGACGCTAGATCGGAGTTTGCACGGGCACTAAATTTATTAAATTTAAAATAAAAATGAATGTTACTGAATGAAACTTTTCTTCACACCAGAACAGTTTGTTTTATTGAATGAATGAATATATTTATTTTATATACAAATAATCAGGGAATTCCTCTTCTTTCTTGAGATAGCTGTGAAGATCCTCTGTGGGTCTGTCGTCATCCACATAACGTAGCCTGATTGGTCCAGTCGCCTCTTGTTTTCGCGCCATGGGACAGCTGGGCTGCCCCCAAGGGGCGGAGCAGGCTGTTCTCAATAATGCCCCAGTTTCCAGGGGGGTGAAAAACAACAATTTTCTCTTCAATTTATGGGTCAAATTGTGTCATTGGGGTGAAAAACACCAAAGATAATCAAAATAGACCTAAAGAAACACCACTTCTGATGGAATAAAATTATTTTCAAGATATGCCACAGGATGGGTTTACTCCAACCTTAAGCGAACTAGGGGAGACCTCCCCCGTTTAGCTTATATGTTGCCAAAACGTATATGAAATGTTGCGTATTTCTGTAAAACATACGACATGTTTAATATTTGAATCCGCACAGTTTAAGCGAACTAGGGGAGACCTCCCCCGTTTAGCTTATATGCTGCCAAAACGTATGTGAAATGTTGCGTATTTCTGTAAAACATACAAGTTTAATCTTTGAATCCGCGCAGTTTAAGCGAACTAGGGGAGACCTCCCCCGTTTAGCTTATATGTTGTCAAGACGTAAATGAAATGTTGCGTATTTCTGTAAAACATACAACAAGTTAAATCTTTGAATCCGCGCAGTTTAAGCGAACTAGGGGAGACCTCCCCCGTTTAGCTTTTATGTTGTCAAGACGTATATGAAATGTTGCGTATTTCTGTAAAACATACAACAAGTTAAATATTTGAATCCGCGCAGTTTAAGCGAACTAGGGGAGACCTCCCCGTTTAGCTTTTATGTTGTCAAGACGTATATGAAATGTTGCGTATTTCTGTAAAACATACAACAAGTTAAATCTTTGAATCCGCGCAGTTTAAGCGAACTAGGGGAGACCTCCCCCGTTTAGCTGATATGCTGCCAAAACGTGTATGAAATGTTGCGTATTTCTGTTGAACATACGACATGTTTAATCTTTGAATCCGCGCAGTTTAAGCGAACTAGGGGAGACCTCCCCCGTTTAGCTTTTATGTTGTCAAGACGTATATGAAATGTTGCGTATTTCTGTTGAACATACGACATGTTTAATCTTTGAATCCGCGCAGTTTAAGCGAACTAGGGGAGACCTCCCCCGTTTAGCTTTTATGTTGTCAAGACGTATATGAAATGTTGCGTATTTCTGTTGAACATACGACATGTTTAATCTTTGAATCCGCGTAGCTTAAGCAAACTTGGGGGTACTACCCCCGTTTTATCTATTAGCTAACACCGTCTCAAAGGTTTTATGAAACGGTGCCTTTTTCTGCTGAACATACGGCATGTTTGAAGCGCAGTTTATGCGAACAGAAGGAGACCCTTTCCTTTTTATTTTATACCGCATATATGTTCTGAAATTCCAGGGTCTAAATCAGGGTGAGGTTTTCTTTGTGGCATGCATGTTGACACTCGAGCTAAGAGACGGTAGAAATCCCGACTACTGCTATGAATATTTCCGCGACTCAACCTCTGCTTGAAGAATAAGGATGTAGTAGGTATACCGTTTTGTGCAGTGAGTTGTGTTTTGTCTATAAAACGGCAAGCAAATCTTACTACAGGTAAATGTACGAAATATGTTTATTTCTTTATCTACAAGCAAGCGTCGAGAAAGAACAGTTTGTGCACACAGGCGGTGTCTTCTCGTGTTGCTCGTGTTTGTTTGGGCAGGCAAGATGTAAATTTATTCAGCGTTATTTCGTACTCGCCATGGTGCGCACGCCTCCGTCCGTCCAAGGAGGTTGAACTTCCTTGGTCCGTCTGTGGCACAGCTGTATCATGTGATAGGATGTATCCAATGGCAGAAAAGAGTGGGGGGTTCAAATTTACGGGCCATACGTACGACAAGGAGCGGTTATTTTCCAGGCGTTCATTTTTGAAGAGAAGTATTGAAGAAAGTTTGGGCCTGCTCTAGCCCGCAAGTTGTGTCCGCAACACCGCTTTTACCGCCTAGGACCCCCGGTGACGGAATTTGACTCAAAGATACGAGGTGGCTATCATTCTGTACAAGCTGTTGTTGTTGGAAATCGACACAGAATGGAAATCACGGCCCTTGTACCATCCGGATTAATAGAAGCCGACACTGCAAGCTGAACATGTTTCGCGTTCACAGAATCCAGGGCCATCCAACAACACGAGTCATATCGGCCACTACTCTAGGATACTCTAGATCTTACCGGATTCTTATTCCTGTGGTGACCAGATGGAACTGTACATGTGTGCTCTTTTTAACTTACGCCGAGACGCTTCACCCGACACTGGAAATGGGGCTGTGGGCTGCTGCACGGAATTGCGCAACCGTTGTGATTGTTTCAACTGCCGACTACATCAGAATGAAAGGCCACAAATACCTAGTAGGCTGTAGGTTTTTTTTTACTTTTCCATGTAATATTTTCTCGTAATTCAATAAAATTTTCATCCATTGTATTTTCTTGCTTTGAAATGTGCTAATGATTATTCTCCTAAAATGGCACTTATCCACACCCTAATGCACACGTATATGAGACGTACAGAGGGAACTTTAAACATGTCTTAAGGGTGTTTTGGTACGTATTTATGACAACTTTAAGCTGCTAAAAAGAAAAATATAGGCACATTAAATCCTCTTAATTCACACGTATATGAGACGTAAATAGGCTTTAGATCAAATAAACGTGAAGTTTAAACATGTCTTAAGGGCGTTTTAATAAGTATTTATGGCAAATTTAAGCTGCTGAAAAGGCACCTAAACACACGTTATAATCCACTTAATGAACACGTATATGAGACGTAAACAGGCTTTAGATCAAATAAACGTGAAGTTTAAACAAGTCTTAAGGGCGTTATAATAGGTATTTATGGCAAATTTAAGCTGCTGAAAAGGCAGCTAAACACACGTTATAATCCACTTAATGCACACGTATATGGGACGTAAATAGGCTTTAGATCAAATATACGTGAAGTTTAAACATGTCTTAAGGGCGTTTTAATAGATATTTATGGCAACTTTAAACTGCTGAAAAGGCACCTAAACACACGTTATAATCCTCTTAATGTACACGTATATGAGACGTAAAGAGGCTTTAGATCAAATAAACGTGAAGTTTAAACATGTCTTAAGGGCGTTTTAATAAGTATTTATGGCAACTTTAAGCTGCTGAAAAGGCACTAAAACACACGTTATAATCCACTTAATGCAATTGTATATGAGACGTAAAGAGGCTTTAGATCAAATAAACGTGAACTTTAAACAAGTTTTAAGGGGGTTTTAAAAATCATTTACGACATCTTTAAGCTGCTGAAAGACAACGGGAAAACCGGAAAATAAGGACTAACACGGACCTACAGAAAGACCACTTAAAGGCAATATTTACGTACTCGTATAAGTGGTGTATAGAGCCGTAAAGGAGGAAAATACGTCAACATTACGCATGGTTTCAGCATCCTTAAATACCGTTTTTCGTGCCGTGTGAAGTTGTCAACTTGGTAAAGTAAATGATACCAGTCTACCACACTAGCGTCACTTTGTAACACCTCTTGAATACAGAAAAAAGACACTTGTCGGATGTAATACCGTGTTTTGTCGCTTCAATTCTTGTTCAAACCTTTACGGTGTCTATTTTGAAATCCAGATATCTTGTCTTCCCCTCTCTCATTAACTTTGGAGTCTGCAGATGATGTCAGTCATAAAATGTACCTGCTTTGGCCTAATATAAATTGTTCAGATATTAGGGAGTCTGGAAATGGTATCGAGCATGGCCTAGCAAGAACCAGTTAGAAGTTAGGCCATGTTGATACGATAATATGGATGACATCCTTTTTTTATGATTTATGACTTTCGCATAATTGCAGTTATAATTAGTGAGGTCGTGTAGTACATGTATAACGGCATGGTGTTTGGTCGACACCTAAGAGGCCCCGGGTTCAAATCCGTCGGTATGCAGCTGACCTTGTGCCCTTGGGAAAGAAAGGACTTTCTACACTTCACTCAGCTGTACATAATAGGACGTTAAACTTGTGGAGGTCCCGAGTTTAAGGAGAGTCAAACTTTGATTACGTAAAAGAACCCACCACACTTATCGAAAAGAGGAGGGGTCCTTCTCGGTGCGAGTGGATCAATATGTCGATATACACAGGTTGTACTGTTCAGTTCAAATCTGGTGTGTGACGCCCTAAGACGGTTTACCGGGTATACCGTGCAAACAAACAAACAAGCAAGTAAACAAACCTGAGGTCCCCCACAGGCGGAGCGGCATAAGGAATCCCCTTGAAGATATACAGACGGTCGAAGACAGGATCCGACACGAGGGGTGTGGTCGGAAACTCGTACCCTCTCACATCCCCGGATGTAGTGGACACAACAACAGAACCTTTCATAGAAGTAAGCAGAAAATAAGAATTGATTTACGTCGATGAAGGTTAGATTATTTTATCAATTTAATTTACATTAAGCAGCATGGTCATGTGAAGTGTTTGCAACGTATTTTGAACCTAACCCCAGAGATTCTTGGTTAAATTCCTGTCATGCTACCATCTTGTTCACTAGAGAAAGACAATTTAAACACTACTCTCCAAGCAGAGGTTGGTTGAAAAATCGTGACCTTTTGCTTTCCGGTGGAAAGGTCGGTCGATAAAAAACGGATGAAAGGAAAAGGTCACGATTTTTCCACCAACACGATTTTCCTAGAATTGGTACCTGATCTGGGGTTTGGGGGTAATAGGCGATGAAAGGAGAGGATTGGGGTCGACACAATGGATGACTTACCTAATGCCCTTATGGCCTCAGAACGGTGTGAGACTACCTTTACCTTTACGTACACTACATATGCCCTTGAAAGTCAGAAACTTTCAACATGATATCTGTCACTTTAGATCAAGGGATTGACTTGACATTTAGGATTTATAAATGGGGTTCTACCCTTACACACTATTTGAAGTCTGATTGGGGTGTTCGTCGAAAGAGATTGAGATCTCTATGTACACAAGTCATGTAGAATCAGCGATTCTGTCAGATTGAAATTTCTACCCCGACACATGTATCAGAAAGTACTACTTGGAAAAGAGTTTCTTCGTTTTACAAGTCCTCTAACTAGCTAGGTGTAATGGAGGGAATAAATCGTCCAAACAGACGCCTGGAAAAAGGGTGTCAAGCTGTGTTGATATGTAGGACATTTGACCCATAGAACTAGAGGTCCATTCGCCGGAATGCGACTGCCACGTGCACACAGGCACGCAATCATCACGCAAACCGATTGGACCCAAATGTATTGGAAAACAATTCCTATGAACTTGTGATTTGTCTTTTTCTAAAGCATGCCCCCTTGCGTTATTTTTTTAGTCAAAATAACGTTACCAAAAGGAAACAAAAGTTTAGCTAGGATTTCTCCTCTAAAAGTTGTTTACTCGGTGTACATTTAGAATAGTTACCGCTTGGTTTTATTTTATTTTTCAAATCGGCTTTTTGATTCTTCATTATAAAACCAAGTGGTTGCTTGAAAGCCTATGCGCTGTGCTGGCGACTTTTACTTTGGATTCTAACCATACAGGGATGCTACTTACAAGCTAGATTTATTATGCTGTGTCCGAATCTGAACTTGTTTGAAAGGCACGTTCTAAACGTACAATCGGACGTGATGGCATCCTTGCAATCTAGAGTACGCTGCAAGCAAATCAGAAAAGGTGGTATCTCACTGCGCTTGGCGCACCGGTGCGGCACTGTGGGGTTCGTTTACTGCGGCACTGTTGTGTTCTTTTCGCCGATTTTTTTATGATTTAGATATTGCGTAATATGTAAAAGTATGCATGACTTGGAAGACAACAAAATACACAAAACGTAAGAATATTTGTCCTTTATCTCTGAGTTTATTCGTTGAGTGTATTTCGAACCCCGCAGTGCCGCACCGGTGCCCCAAGTGCAGTAAGATACCACCCTAATAATAGGAGAGGTCAAAACCTAGATACAATCTGAAAGATCGAAGGGAGAGGAGCTCGACACACAGCTCTCTTGGCCCCCGTGCTGATCTGACATATCTGTCAGTTATCCAATACATGGGGTTAACAGACGACCGATTGTACATAAATTGGGGGCCAGGCTTGTAAGTTGGACGGGAGAGAGGACAACCTTGCCCGCCCACAGAAGCTCAACGGTGGCCTGCATTGCGCTTTTGCGCATGCGTAATGCGAAGGCAAGATATTTCTATTCAAGCAAGTTGTAGGGAAAACATTCCTATAAATCGTACTATTAAAGGTGGCCACATTTTGCATAGCTGACGTCCTGACTTGCTTTCCAACAATGTTGCACTTCACTCAAGTTTTAGTAACGTATCTAACGTTGCCACAGAGTACAAGCAGAAGGTAAATGTAGTATTTTACCTCGCCGACAGAAGTCAGTTACCCATTTTTACACCTGGCTCAAGTGAAGAAGATCGTGTAAAGTGCCTTTCAAAGGGCACAACGTCAGGGGCACGGTTTGTATCGAACTCGGGACCTCTAGGTTTTCGAGCCCAACACTCTACCAGTTACGCCACACACGTCGCAAAAACGGCCTGACTTTTATTGTAGTCGTAGTACGTTCTATACAAGGGAAAGCGGTTTCAAGACCATCCTACCATCCACTATACTGACCCTCTTCAATTTGTACCCGGCCCAGTATGCACAACAACATTGACCTTCATTACAAGGCGTTAGAGTGACCTCTCTGTGACCTCAAACAGTCAAGGCTGAACTCATGCCAATTGGGCAAAAGGTAAATCTCTACCAGTCTCAGTGGGTTATTGGAAAAATTAGTAGAAACTGGCCAAATCGACTGAATTGTATAACAGAACACTTAACGCTACTTCACCTTTAACCGAGGAGTATCCTATATCCGTTTGTTTGAAGAAAAAAAAAACAGGTTATCTAGCAAGATAGGGATATCAAGTCGAAGGATGGTTTCAAACTGCAATATTTTAAAAATATCACAATATAAAACCACTGTCCGCCGTTTGGATATCCTAAAAAACGTTTATGAAAACAACGGATATACGTTAACCCAGCGTTACCCACATATAAAGGTAAACAAGAGTTATTGCTAACTACATTTTTTTCCTAGGTTGATTACACTTTATCGCTTGCTAATTCTATAGCGGGTATTCAATCTTATAGGCCAGGTTCTAACTCGGTTACTATTTTCCCAGAAAGCTATGGAATCTAAAGTCACATTTAGTTTAATATTCAGATAGTACACCCTTAACATATGCTTTTCTTTGTCCCTTTTTACAAAGATAAATTTCAATCACGGGCTCTTTGCTAATCAAGCTAAACACTCTCTGTGTGAGTTTCTGTTGTTTTGTTTATCGTTTTGAATGCACATACATAACATAACAACAAATTGTTTAAATCAAGACACATACATACGAGTATTAGCATTATATTCACTTTTCTTTGGCCCTTACCCGTTAACTATAGTTTAGATTTATAATATATAATGTCAAAATCTCACAGTATAACTTCAGAAATGAAGCAAGGCCTGAATCAAAATGAAGCAACATTACTATCGAAGTAACTAGAAACTTAGAAAAAAAGAGTATAGTACTTACCTACACGCTGGAAACAAAAGAGCAAAACTGGAATGGCTACAAGCGTAGGAAAGCTACTGTAACAACAGATGTTGCGTGCGTTAGCCATCTTGGTTTGGTTACTTGTGGACTGAGTCTGAAGAACAAGCGGTTGACAGTCACGTGTTTTTTTCGTTAGGCCATGTTTATTCAAATATATCGATGACATCCTCTGGGAACCCAAAAACTGATGCGAGTGTGCGAATAAAAAAAAGTTTCACAAAAAAAAGTTGCCTTTATCATTATGAAATCTAAGTGGTCAGAAGCTTAAGATTAAACGAATGACTGAACACAGAATACATGACAAAGGTACCAAACAATACATTCCTCATTTTTGTTCTTTCACATCTTCTTTGACCTGGTAATGTTCCATGACAGTAGTGCAAGTTGTCCGATATTAATTTTTGCAATCCACGAAGTATATTTGCTTAATTACTTTCAAGCTGCTTTGTACGATTTAGAGTATGGTTGAAAACTTTTCTTTAGTTTTGAAAAAAAAAAACGAAAATCTGTGGATGGTATCCATATACTCAAATTAACACGGCCCGTTATATAAGACTGAGGTTGCAAATGTTGACGACTTTGTGACCTCTAATTTTGTTTTTGACCTTGGTTGTTCTGTATCGTATCTCCAATGACAGTCAAGTTGTATATCTCGTGCAGCGAGCGGATTTTTTAGATGACTTTGCTGTGAACTTCAAGTGGTGCATATTTGTGAAAGACCTGTTTAATGTTAACTTGAGTGAGGCGTCAAAAGTTCAAGCGCGATACATTGACCATCTGTATACTGAGTGTTGTTTTTTTCATATCCCACCGAACATTACGCCAGTACGCCACTTCGTCAACGAATTCTAGATTTGAAATACTGATGGAAAATACATTTCTGAGGGCTATTTTCCTATTAAACTGGAACTACTGATTGTACTTTCTTGACCTCATGATCGTCAGCTCTTAATCTTGTCCCGATAGACAGGGAAAACATCAAAGTGGCCCCTGAACTTGCCCGTTCCGAACGACATGCACAAGCGCCATCTAGCGATTTGCCTGAAACTGACAGGCAGATGCAGGAGGAGGGGGTGCATCGCCGTCCTGCAGTCCGTGCTATAATGCATTTTGCGTTCAGGGGGCGCTAGTGCACTGTGTTTTCATAATTTGCGAAAGGCGTTCGCCAAGTTGTCTCCAACGCAATGTGCATGTAAAAAAGTCACAGGACCTTAAAATCGACATTAAGTTGAGCTTATTTTTCGCGGAAAATCTATTCTGTTAACCAGATATTGGGCGGGAAAAGTGGCGACTTGGGGAAATAAATCAAATCATGAATTAAATCCTTATAAACAGTCTGATCCACACAATAATCAAAACGATATCTTCTAAGTACACTTCAAAAAGTAAACTGATCCTTCAAAATAGGAAAATTTAATCTTTACTTTGGAGAAAGGCGATTTCTACTCTCTCTCAATTCTGTATCTGTATCTATATACAGCCATTGCAAGGAACTCTACCCACTTAGTGAATAAGGCCCCTTTGAGCCGTCCCGTTGGCATGGTCTCAACTCTGTCTATACCATAGAATGTCGCTAGGTGTCCTTAATGGAACATGCTCTTTGCTTTGTCGGTTCCTGCCCAAGTGTAAAATGTCCCTGTTGCATACGTTATAGTGTCAAACCAGAAAAACAAAGGCTACCGAAAATATGACCTTCTTAGCAAAAGTTAAAAGAGGTATGTTCCAAAAAGAGAATTTTGCCCTTCTTTTCCAGTTGAGGCGGATAACAATTTCGTATGCTTGAATGGAAAAGAAAGAACAGTTTGCCTTTATTCCAAGGTCATGAAATAAGCTGACAGCAGATCTGATGTGCTATGTTGAAAGATCTACCTGTCAAGAGCGAGGTTAAGGCACGCTGATAGAGTTACAGATGGGACGATGGGCATTCCTTGGCAACGTTACAAAACAAACACAAACAAGGCAGGACATGCTTGACTTCTTCCTGCAAATTTTCTTCCTGCATGCTTTTAATCACGTCGTTCTCACGTTGGGCCACTTACTCGTCGTTCAGTGAGTGAGTGAGTGAGTAAGTGAGTGAGTGAGTGAGTGAGTGAGTGAGTAAGTTAGTGAATGAGTGAGTGAGTGGGTGAGTGAGTGAGTGAGTGAGTGAGTGGGTGAGTGAGTGAGTGAATGAGTGAGTGGGTGAGTGAGTGAGTGAGTGAGTGGGTGAGTGAGTGAGTGAGTGAGCGAGTGAGTGAGTGAGTGAGTGAATGAGTGAGTGAGTTGGTGAGTGAGTGAGTGAGTGAGTGGGTGAGTGAGTGAATGAGTGAGTGAGTGGGTGAGTGAGTGAGTGAGTGAGTGAGTGAGTGAGTGAGTGAGTGAATGAGTGAATGAGTGAGTGGGTGAGTGAGTGAGTGAGTGAGTGAGTGAGTGAGTGAGTGAGCGAGTGAGCGAGTGAGTGAGTGAGTGAGTGAGTGAAAGAGTGAGTGAGTGAGTGTAATTGATTAGTGAGTGAATAGGTGAGTGAATAAGTGAACAAACGATTGAGTTTGTCAGTGATTCGGTCAGTCAGTTAGTGGGTCGGTCAGTCAGTCAGTCAGTGAGTAGTTCAGTCAGTAAGTCAGTCATTCATTTAGTCAGCCAGTTTGTGAACAAGCCAGCAGAACAAACTCCCAATAGGGAATATATTTGAACGAAAATTCAGTGACGGTTGCCCAAACTACCCCCCCCCCCCTAGAAACTTGCTGACAGAGGTATGGTCTGGTCCAATCGTGGGAATCTCTGTTTGCACCGTTCTTGTTGTTGACATTCTTTCAACACACCGTCGTCCTACCTTGATCCCAGCACGCCCTCAGCTGTGTCAGAAAAACAGTTCATGATCGAATCGCCCATTGATGTGCCGACATGTTGCTAAACCGCAAACAACAACAAACAGACGCTACCAAAAGCATGACTTGGTGAAGGTTGAAAAATATGTGTTCCAAAATGAGAGCTAGGCCCTTATTTTTTGCATGAGCGTGAAAATTTTCTTGAAAAGTCTTGGTATTTTATAACTGAATGAAGAAATATTGACACTTTTCATTTATTCAAAAAGTCATATGGTATAGAAAGACGTACAGGTGTTATGTTTTGAAATATCTAGTTGTGTAGAGGTCATCGGCAAGGTGAGTTAATTATGAGGAAAGACATTCCTCAAGACCGTTCCATGTCAAGACATGACAAGACGTACAAAGCTACTGGTAGTCAAGAAAGTTAGACAGGTGTCTCTTAACTGCACAGAGGTTATTGGTAGGTTGATAAAGATATTGATGAGGAAGGTATTCCTTGATACCGGTCCAAACAAAAATACGCGACAAGACGTCGGCTCCGACTTTCTTTTCTAGTTTACTATATACGAAATAGTTTCTCTTTAACAACTACCGTAACGGTTATATATCTTATGTACCTCACTACTATCACTTCTGCAAGAACCAAACACGGACATTCTTATGCAATCTGACCGACGGCGGCCACATGCAAACGGACATATAATTCGAAGAGCAATCACAAAGATAAGAATCTGCAGTCACAAACTGAACGTAGAAGTTGGAAGATGTCATACAATTGCCCGTGACGAGAGGTTTAGTCCATTCTGCCCAAATGAGATCAAAGACGAACGTCACTTTGTGAATATTGCTATGGTTCACCAAGAAGGTTATATTTGATATAACCTTCTTGGGTTCACGATTATGATAAAAACGCACAAAGCTGCTTACATTTTTCCCGCTTGCTCTAAAGATTTTTGTATTTTCCGTTCATTAGATAAATTCAACTACATTCTGGGATGTGATAACCCTAACTCTGTAGACAAATAGGCAAATATATCAAAGACTGTTTACACCTTAGAATCAACAGTGTAAATCGTATGCTAGACTCAACATGTTGACTTATTCATATCTAAAGACCTATACATTCATATATGTCTGTTTACATGTTCTGTAAGTAGTTTCTATAGACCTTACGAAAGTCTCTGTACTTTTGTTGTGTCCATAAAGATTTCTGTATAAAGAATGATCCACACAAGAACTACGTAATACGAGTGCATATTAGTTCGTTCACACTCCAGAGTACACATGCGCGGCAACACGAATTGTGCCAAACGTAACACACCCTTAGACATCAACAGAACGCATCTAGACATGGTTGTGCAAATCGAGACAAAGGCTCGAATAAGAACTATTTACAACACAGGGACCTTCACATGTGACATATTACCCACAATTAGTATCGTCGCGCATGCTTACTTGGAAGTGTAAACGAGTTTGTACAGTCCCTTTAGATTTACAGCCAGTAGCCCGATAGAGCAGCTGAGAGCAGTATCAGTATCAGACCAACTGCTGGTGTAGCGGTGTCGGCAGTGTTGC
>NC_049997.1:16881554-16895966 GCF_000003815.2 Branchiostoma floridae
CACTTCAATGTTGATTGTGATATTTATGCCAATGATAGAAATATTCTATCTAATTACATAGGAAGTAGATTCCCTCATTTTAGACACATGAGTAGCACTGAAAATTTGTATGTTCCTCATGCGTTTTGACAAACCAACCATAGCTAAAGCTATTCCATCCTACATTTTCACCATTACCAAGAAGCGAGAAGAAGCCGAACTTCTGTGTTAGACAAGATTTGTGATACTTTTATATGTATATATGTTTTGAATTGTGACCTGTACTTAGCTCGGTTGGGTAAACTGTACAATAAAGGTTTTCATCATCATTATTTTCATTGATAATGCAACTCATAACCTTGTCCTACTGTAAATTGTAAACTATACCAATAGCAACCAAGCATCTTTACAAATAGTTATCCATACTTACGAAGCACATGTCTTGATCAATTGAACACTCTACAATCTGATGATAATAGCTCGAAGAACTGTGTACTAATGGACAGTTTGTGCAGCTGTAACACCTCAGTCGTTCACCAGATACATGGTGGTCACCCACTGAAAAAGAGATCCTCCACTCTAGTATTTCAGAGAAGAACTTTATTGCACGACAATTTTAAAAGATACAATGTGCGGTAAATGGGTATCTGCATGCTCTTTTCCGCAAGGCGTAGGTAGCCTATTCTTATTTCCCGTAATTCGTAGTAAAAACCATCTTATCTACGTAATTCGTAGCGAGGCGACCAAATTTAGCGTAATTGCCTTCCTTGATTTAGCGTAATACGTAGGGGGTTCTTCTGAATTCAGAGTAAATCGTTGTCGGGACCCCCATGCAGACCCTCGTAGTTGTACATACAAAACAGTTTAACTACATGAGTTGCTGATTTCAAAATGAGAAACATTATAATAAGGTAAATGATTATAGGCTACTAGTACTGATGATGTTTTGGTAGCCTCTCAGAGTAGTATAACTGGAAAGGCCTGGTATTGATATTTTGTAAGTTTATACGTCTAGATAAGACCTTGAAATGATTAGATTTGTGGGCTAACTAGTGGCTTATAATGGTACTGCAAATGTTCTTCCGGTTTCGGAATTTATATCTTTAGTTCTCGTCATGCTTTATGAGTAGTAGATATGTCTTGGACGACGTCAACCAATTAGAACGGCCATTTTCCCAGGACATTAATATCCGAAATCCTACCAGCATCCGGGGTATAGGTCTCGTTCTCAGGGTACTGTAAACCATCAACAAGCAGGGGATCTTACAATACTGGGAACGAGAGCCATCAAAATGGCGCCGCGATTTACATAAACGCAGAAATTATTATTATTATTTATTATTGTTTGTGATCAATTTCTGCGGACTCGGTCGTTCATTCGGTGATTATAGGAAACGGCTATGAATTATGGCACCGTATACACCGAAGGAAAGCGGGTCATTAACCCTATTTTTATTCTTGTTTCTTGTCTTAGCCCGATGTTCTTGGAGGAAAACGTGAGCCGTAGTGAAGCCTCACGGTACTTACAGCGTTCAAAAAAGCATCAAGCTTCACCTCGAACATAACGCTTCAAGCTTGACATTTTCTTACCAATCAATACTTTATCTAGAGTAAGAAGATATGATAAAAAAGTCTTCAAATACGAGTATATTTGAAAACTTACGGAAGGCCAAGACTGCGGCGAATAACAGGAATGTTAGAGCCTTCATAGTCGGTTTCTCTGAAAGAGAATCACAACATGTTGTTACTTCATTTATATGTAGACATGATTTGATGCAAAATTCATTGTACCACTCTTATACCCAACCAACACAACAACCACAAAAGCGTGTTGATAGTATGAAATTTGTGATGAACAGTCGACAGTATGATTCCGGAATGAGGGAAAATTAATCATTTGAAAATATTAGATTAACCAAACGAACAGATGTTTGTATCAAACTGTATGTATAATGTATCAAACGGTGATGAATACGTATCAAAAGACTAGCAGTATAGAAATTCTTGCAAAGGAAGTTGACGAGGCTGGACAAACGTAGGCTATCATTTGAGGGTAAGTTAGTTTTTCTGGCTTTTCTGATACTAGTAATTCCATATTTGTTTCCTCAACTCTCTCATTGGATTACATGTATTACTGGGGAGAATTCAATACTGTGTAGTCACCTCTGAAGGTAACATAGCACGGTTCACTACACGCAGGTAATGTATTCATGGTGAAACCTTTGATTGCATGTATTCAACATGCGGGCCCCATGCAAGGTTATTACTGACCATTACTCCAAGGAGCTTGAATAAAGAGTAGGTCTCCTACCTTTCGTAATCCAAACTATAAATCCAACTCCTCGTAGAAGCAATGACTTTTCGCAATGTACCAACGTAATGGCCTGTGTTACGGCCGAAGTGTCAGCCTGTGTCAACATTCCATTGCCATGAGGTAATTGGACAGCAAGTTGCCAATCAGAGCCTTTGTTACTTGTATCGCTTAGACCAATCAGAGCTGCTGGACAATATGAGAATGCCACCAAACCCCGTAATGCTGAAGTTTTATGTACAAGGGAAGGGGACATAGGTGGTGCAGCCGATTTAGCCTCTTTAAAAGCAGGTGTCGAGCAAAAAAAGCAGCTTTTGAAACGTAACTGTCACCAAATTCTCAGACAACATGATAAACATGGTTTTTCGTCTCGATGTTTTGCAGTTAATTATTTCAGGCCCCGTTAAGCCCCGTTAAGGTTGAAAAAAATTAAGATTTTCCCAAAATTCGAGTTATGTCATTATTTTTTTATTCAGGTCGGTACTTTTTTATGTTGCAACTGAATGATAAAGTAAAAACAGTTTGCCTTTATTCATTTTCATAAATAAAGAGACAAAAGATGTACTGTTTTGAAATATCTACCTGTTCAGATGTCAAGGCACGCTGAAAGAGTTACTGATGAGACGTTGGACATTTCTTAGCAACGTTACAAAAACAAACACGAACATGACACGACATGCAAGACTTCTTCCTGCGAATTTTCTTCCTGCATTCTTCGACTCAGGTCATTTCTATGTATCGTTTGGCCTCTTACTCGTTGTTAAATGTTTGTTTGTTCGTTCGTTCGAATTCGTTCGTGAGTGAGTGAGTGATTGAGTGAGTGAGTGAGTGAGTGAGTGAGTGAGTGAGTGAGTGAGTGAGTGAGTGAGTGAGTGAGTGAGTGAATGGGTGAGTGAATAAGTGAGAAAGCGAGTCGGTTAGCCAGTCAGTCAGTCATCTAGTCGGTCGGTCAGTCATTCATGACACTCACGCACGCACTCACTAACTCACTCACTCGAAAAAGGTCTACCTTACAAGACAACTGTGAATGGCAGTCTGGTTTCATCGTGGGAACCTCGCGCCGTTTGTTTGTTTGTTTGTTTGTTTGTTTGTTTTGAATATCATCTTAACCGCCTCATGGCGTAACACATCAGGTACTGAACAGTACAAGCTGCATAGTCAGACATATTTATTTGATCCACTCACACCAGGAAGGACTTCTACTCTTTTCGATAAGTGCGGCCGGCGGGTTTTAACGTGCTCGAGGTGTGGCTCTCCCCAAACAAACAGTTTGCACTGTTCTCACCGCTGGCAGTCTTCCAGCACACCGTCGTCCTGCGCCATGACCCCCATCACACCCCAACTCTGTCCGGAAAACAGCGTGGAGTCCATCAGCCCTTTGTTTTACCGACACCAATGTTGAAAAACCACAAACAACAACAAATAGGTGCCACCAAAAACATGACCTTCGTGACAAAGGATGAAAAATATTTGCTCCAAGATGTGATTCAGGCCCTTCTTTTTCGCGCGAGGGGTAAAAGTCTCTTGAAAAGTTCTGGTATGTTCAACTGAATTGAAAAATATTGACACTTTTCATTTACTTATAAAGCCATATCATTAAGGAAAGCGAACAGGTGTTCTGTTTTGAAAGGTCTACTTGTGTAGAGGTCATCGGTAAGGTGAGTTAATTATGAGCAAGACATTCCTCAAGACCGTACCAGGTCAAGACATGACAAGACGTACAAAGCTACAGGTAGTCAAGAAAGTCAGACAGGTGTCTCTGAATTGCACAGATCTTAGTGGTTATTGGCAGGTAAGAATTGGTTAGAATAGTGATGAGGAAGGCATTTTTTGATACCGTTCCAAAAGAATGGACGAGGCAAGGATTCTAGTAAACTTTATTTTCGCCTCTTGACTCATGAAATTCCCTGCTGTTTCCATAACTGTATTTACACCTAGTATAACAAGAGAGCGGAGACCTCATATCTACATGAAATAGTCTTACCATAGGCATTCTTCCAACACATTGTCGTCCTACCATGACACTAGTATGCCCCTAACTGTGTCAGAAAAACAGCTTGTAGTCCATGATCTAATCGCCCTTTGTTTTGCCGACATGTTGTTAAACCACAAACAACGACAAACAGACGTTACCAAAAACACGACCTTCTTGGTTTTAAAAATATTTGTTTCAAATTGAGGGATAGGCCCTTCTTTTTTCGAATGACACCGAGAAATCTGATGCGTTACGATTTTATTGGGAAAAAATTAAAATGTTTGATAAGTTTATAAAGTCATATCATAAATGAAGACTAACAGGTGTTCTGTTTTGAAAGATCTACTTGTGCAGAGGTCATCGGTAAGGTGAGTTAAATTATGAGAAAGGCTTTCCTCAACACCGTTCCAAAAGCAAGCACAAACAGTATTGGGAAGCCATACAGGTGACACAGAGGTCATTAACAGGTTGATAATTAAAAGATAGCGATAAGGAAGGCATTCCTCGACACCGTTCCAAAAGTAAGGAATCTACTTTTCGCCTCTTCGACTCACGCAATTACCACATGTTTCGGTATTTAGACTAATGATATTAAAAGTTGGAATCCAACAATTTCGGTTCTAATTTGTAGTTTGAAATGATAAGAACGAACGAGTATATGGTATAATTGAATAGATGATAACAACGGTTTGCATTTATCTATAAAGACATATTGTCAAGAAAGCTACACACACACACACAACACTTTTGGCGAGAGTTAAAAAACATTGACTTTTATTTCAAAAATGTTTATGAAGCAATCTCGTTCATCAAACACAAGCTCAGCAATGAAGTCTGCTTAATACAATATGTACTTGTATCTGCTTCGCTGAAGTAATAAAGCACGGTCAATATTACCCTATATATACCGCCATATGCGAAAAAAACAATTTTCTGGTTACAAATGGTCAATATAGAATTGTTAAAGCTAACCATTCACCAGTCAAAAGGCAGAAGAAAAAATGTTGTACATAATAAAAGACATTATTTTCCCACTTATCATAACGCGTACGGTTATTTTCAATACACGCAGTGACTGATATATTTCATAACGACTGTTCGTTTACCCATTCTTGATTTCTAGGACTAGTACTTCTTCATGCAAAATTTTCGTAGAAAGTTATCGTTAATCTCTCTGGATGTTATTGTAGTCACCTTCTTGCTATTACATTTCTTTTATTTTACATCATAGAAGTGTCCGAAGAGCAAGTATCCTAAAGCAGTTCACTGTCTTGCTGATATTCTTCCTCTAAAGTACAAGTATTGAGTTTCATGCCATTTAAACACGACGTCTGTGATCTGAATCAATGAAGCTTTTATTATCAAACAGTCGTATGTCTTAAAATATTTGTGCAGTGGCCTGCAGGCCGATTTAAGCTTTCATGAATAAACAAGGTACAAGCAAACAAAACATATATGCGTTTCCTTTGAACAACACGGGACTGGGGATAAACACACAAATAATCAATCATCAAAGCTTTCAATGACATCAATCTTAAAATACCAAGTACTTCATGCTAATTTCGTACGCTATAACATATGTAAATCTCTTGGGTATATATATGAAATAAGCCTCTTACTAAAAAAACACGATTCAGTCGATAAGCTCTCATTCACCCTGCTTGGCGGTTTTGATGGCTACGGCACAAGCTCCAGGCAATCGTCCGCCTCTGAGCAGCGTAGTTTCGGGTCATTAAGTCGAAACAGTTGCCCCTCTATCATCGGATCCACATCACCTGTTACATGGAAAAACACTGTAGTCAATATTGCGTATCTTTGTCCTCATTGAAATCACATTCCATTCTTTTCAAGCCTTCAGTTACACTTATTTTGGATCTACATGTATCTTTATGGATTGTTTCTCTAAAGCAAATAATTTACATAATAGATGGCACAAATACAACATAATTCATCTTTCAGCCATGCAATCAATATTTACAATATCTGTAATGTGCTGCGGTCGAAGATCAATAAATTACCTACATGTATGTCTCTGATATTAACATGCCTGTGCAAATATTAATATATATATATATATATATATATATATATATATATAAATATATATATATATATATATATATATATATATATATATATATATATATATATATATATATATATATATATATATATATATATATATATATATGACGTTTTGTGAGTTCACATGATACAACGTACGCAAAAGTAACGTTGAAAATACTTACTTAGGGGAAGGGCCAGGCGGACACGACACCGGTCTTACCACCGATTCTAGTCGTTTGGTCGGCAGTTGTCCGGATTTGTCCGGCATTTTCTGGATCAAAATCTCCACCCTGTTAGCAGAATAACACATCATAAATTGACCTCGGCTTAAATTGCCTGAATTTAAACCTTTTGAAACAAAACTGTTTTCTTCCCTGGCATGCCACCTTGAGAATTCTGATCTCCCCGGAAATGTCAAAACGAATTAGCTACGAATTACTACGTACTACGACCAATAAAAACGCTATATATGTATTTATAAATGTAGGTCGACGATTAAGCCAAGACAAACATACTTTTGCTTCTTCGCCCTTGTCTGGCATGTTGAAGCCGTGTGAATAAGGCTGTGATACAGACTTGTTCTTCCTCGTCAGCTCAGACCAAAACTTGGCACGGAAATGCGGGACCAAGCCTCTCACACCTGTTATATACCACTCGCCTTATATACCTTGCCTAAAAATAGAAATGACGTATGTCCAGGAAGCAAAGGAAATGTGCATAAGTCTCTCGCAGACATTGTCTAATTGTCGTTTCTACAGCTAAATAAATACCATCTTTCTTGTTTTTAAATCATCACTTCTGGGTATATTATTTACTGGTTGCGATAGAAAGATAGAAATTTAGCAAACGAACAACCATCATAACTAAAATTCATATATCCATTGCAAGGAACGTCAACACTCCGGCACAACTCTAGCTGTACTGAGATGTGCCATAGAATTCCGCTAGGTGTCCTTATTGGAACCTGCTTTTTTTGTCTACTCCTACCCACATGCAAACCATCACAGCAATCCATCATTAGCTGCATGTGTTATAGTGTTAAACCACAAACATCCATAAACGCTACCCAAAACAGTATCTTCTTGGCAAAGTCTAAGAATGAATACTCATAAACTTGAGTTATGTCCTCACTCAATCACCAGGAAAAAACTTTGAACTTTATCGTATGTTGCAATTGAATGGAAAAGAAAAACAGGTTGCCTTTATTCCAAAGCCATAGGATAAAGGAACACAAACAGATACTACATTTTGACAGATCTACTAGTAACTGTCTAGAGGTCATGGCACGCTGATAGAGTTACTGATGACACGATGGACATTCCTTAGCAACGTTACAAAAACAAACGCAAACATGGCGCGATATGCTTGACTTCTTCCTGCAAATTTTCTTCCTGCATTCTTTTAATCACGTCGTTCCCACGATGGGCCTCTTACTCGTCGTTCAGTGTTTGAGTGAGTGAGTGAGTGAGTGAGTGAGTGATTGATTGAGTGAGTGGGTGAGTGGGTGAGTGGGTGAGTGAGTGAGTGAGTGAATGTGTGAGTGAGTGAGTGAGTGAGTGAGTGAATTAGTGAGTAATTGATTGAGTGAGAGATTGATTGAGTGAGTGAGTGAGTGAGTGGGTGAGTGGGTGAGTGAGTGGGTGAGTGAGTGAGTGAGTGAGTGAGTGAATGAGTAAGTGATTGATTGAGTGAGAGATTGATTGACTGAGTGGGTGAGTGAGTGAGTGAGTGAGTGAGTGAGTGAGTGAGTGAGTGAGTGAGTGAGTGAGTGAGTGAGTGAGTGAGTGAGTAGGCGAGTAAATGAGTGAACAAACGATTGAGTTTGTCAGGCAGTCAGTGAGTCGGTCGGTGAGTCACCAGTGAGTAGGTAAGTCCGTTACAATTAGTCAGTCATTAGTCAGTCAGCCAGTGAGTGAACGATTTAGGAGAACAAACTTCCATTAGGGAATAAGTGTGAACGAAAATTTACAAGAAAACCGGAATGACGGTTGCCCACCTCCCCCCTTTTTTGCTGACTGGTCACTTCAGACAGACTTCACCCACGCACCTCTTTTGCTGACTGGTCACCTCAGACAGATTTCACGTCTGGGCCTATATACAACTCCCACAATGCTAAAATAGGTAAATATATAAAAGACTGCTTTGTCATAAGAAAAAATACAGAAACTCCTAATTAGCCCAACTCGATTGTAATACAATATCAATGATTTAGGCTGGCTCTTATTGTTCTAGAAATTAGGATGTCAATTGCAAATTCCATTCTATATGCATAATCTGCATCTTCTTTTTTTGCCATACATTGTACCGTGTGCGGTCATTGCGCAATCGAGTTCTTCTGTCGTGGGAATCACGCGCCGTTTGCACAGATTTCGCTGTTGGCTTTCTTTCAATCCTGCCGTGACACCAGCATGCCCCCTACTGTGTTAGGAAAACAGCTTGTATGATCCCTTTGTTTTGCCGACATGTTGTTAAACCACAAACAACAACAAACAATCGCTATCGGAAATATGAACTTCTTGAAGTTTTTTTTTTTTTTTTCAAATCAAGAGATACGCCCTTCTTTTTTGGGGGGTTGATACCGAAAACTGATAATTTACGATTGTATGGGGAAAATTGACATATCTCATACATGTACAAAGTCATATTATAAAGGAAGACGAACAGGTGTAATCTGTTTGAAAAAAACTTCATGTGCAGAGGTCATCGGTAAGGTGAGATAATTATGAGGAAGACATTCTTTAGCACCGATCCAAAAGAAAACACAAGCAGAGTCAGGACGGGAGTTGAGAGTTTTGGTCTAAAATGACAAGGAAGTGTGTAACACGGGCTTGGGTCTTGTTTTCCATCCATCTTGACAGTTTTTCAACACATAGACGTCTTGCCGAGACTCTGGTACAACCCGGGTTGTACCATGCAAAGCCGCTTGGAGTCCGTGATAAATATCACAGAAACTTATTAGCTGCTGAGTTAAGCTTTTAAACCACAAACAATAACAGACAGAGCCGATACTGTAAACGTAACCTTGTAGGCAAAGGTTACAAATGAATGTTGCAAAACCAGAGGTTTCTAATTGTTTTCATGTGATCGATATGAGGCCGAGGATATTTTGAAAACGCTATTTGTGTACATGTACTTAGTCTTTGTCTAAATAAACAGCAGAAACCCTTTTCATGAATTTACAAAGTTATGTCAAAAAGAAAACTAGACAGGTGTTCAGTTTTGTGTTTTGAAAGATTTACCTGTGCAGAGGTCATTGGCAAGGTGATAGAATTAGTTATGAGGAAGACATTCCGTATCACCGTTCCGCAAGAAAACATAAGCAGAGTGCGGACGCGAGAAGACTTCGGGCAATTTTTCTTTTTGCTCCTCTGACTCACGCCATTCCCCACCTGTTTCCATCTTGCCACCTTTTACTCTTCTTTCAAAGGATGAAATGAGGTAAGAATTTGCATAAGAGGAACCGTGTCATGACACTCTGCAGTCCAAGTCGATTAATTCACTACTCAAGATGTCAGTTTATGTACTAGCTATAGTTGTGAGGATAACATTTACACATGTTAAGCCCCCTTCACACGAGAGCACGAATCAGCCGGAATGCCGTCAGAATGAATTTGTTTTTCTATTCGTGCTAATTCCTGTCAATTCGTACTGTATTCTAAACATCCTTACTGCATTCGAGATATTCGTCCCCGTTCGTTTGGCTGGCTCGAAAGTTTTTGACATGTCAAAAACTTTCGAGCTGCATTTGAAGTGGACAAATATCGAATGGCATTCGAAGTGGATTCTAAGTGTATTCTAACTATTCTAACTACAGTCTGACCGCATTCTGCGGCATTCCAACATTATTCGAAACATTCTTATCTCATTCGATGGAGAACCGAAACGGCAAGCCACTTCGAATCCTGCCCGAATGTGGCAAAAAGAATATCTGGAATGCAGTAAGAATTTCTCGAATACAGTACGAACTCCCAGGAATAGAAAAGACTTTTCATTCTGACGGCATTTGGGCTCATTCCTTCTCGTGTGAAGGGGTTATAAGGTCCATTTGGAATTCCCACTCGGAATGGCCCCGAATGTGGCACGAATTTTGCAAATACTTCATTCCGGCTGGTTCGGCTTGATTCGTGCTGATTCGGTTTCAGTGTGAAGGCCCTATTACTCTGTCAGAGTTTCATTCACGCCTGTATAGGTAACATTTCTTATATTGACGCTGGGAAGAAGTTGTCTAGTGATTGAGTGAGTGAGTGAGTGAGTGAGTGAGTGAGTGAGTGAGTGAGTGAGTGAGTGAGTGAGTGAGTGAGTGAGTGAGTGAGTGAGTGAGTGAGTGAGTGAGTAATAGATTGAGTGAGTGAATGACTCAGTCAGACAGTGAGTCGGTCACTCAGTGAGTCGGTCGGTGTGTCAGCCAGTCCAGTGAGTAGGTAAGTCCGTTACAATTAGTCAGTCATTTATTCAGTCAGCCAATGAGTGAACAAGATCAGGAGAACAAACATCTATCAGGGAGTAAGTGTGAACGAAATTTCACAAGAAAACCGGACTGACGGTTGCCCAAACTATAAATCAAAACTGAGGCATGGCCTGTCAGCGTCCCATCGTGGGAACCTTGCGCCGTTTGTTACTGCCCTCCCTGTTGGCATTCTTCCAACACACCGTCGTCCTAACATGACCCCGGCATGTCCCCAGCTGCGTCGGAAAAACCGCTTGGGGTCCATGATCGAATCGCCCTTTGTTTTGCCGACATGTTAAACCATAAACAACACCAAAAAACGCTACCGAAAACATGACCTTCTTGACAAAGTATTTGTCACAAATTTTGAGGGATAGGCCTTTCTTTCTATGGTTGAGACAGAGAACTCTGATACGTTACGATTGAATGGAAATAAATTGACATTTCTCATACGTTTCGAAGCCATATATAAAGAATTACGAACAGGTGTTCTGTTTTGAAATATCTTCTTGTCCAGAGGTTATCGGCAAAGTGAATTATTATGAGGAAGACATTCTTTAACACCGTTCCGAAAACAAACACAGTCAGAGTCAGGACGCGAGTGCTGCTTTTGGTCTGAGATGACAACGAAGTGTGTAGTACAGGCTTGGGTCTTGTATTCCATCCATGTTGACAGTTTTCCAACATATAGACGTCTTGCCGTGACCCTGGTACGACCCGGGTTGTATCATCCAAAGCCGCTTGGAGTCAGTGATAAATATCACAGAGACTTATTAGCTACTAAGCTATGCTTTTAACCACAACCAACAACAGACAGGGGCAATACTGTAAACATGACCTTGTAGGTAAAGGATAAATATGAATGTTACAAAACTAGGGCTGAGCCCTTGTTTTTCACGTGATGCCAAGAATATTTTTGAAAACCTGTCATGTTTTATATCTGATTGAAAAAATAGAATCATTTTCATTCATTTGGAAAGTTGTGTCATAAAAACTAGACACCTGTTCTGATTTGGAAGATCTACCTGTGCAGAGGTCATCGGCAGGTGGATTTACTTATTCATGAGGAAGGAATTCCTTAACACCGTTCAAAAGCGTACACAAACAGAGCCTGGACACGACAAGACCTAAGGCAAATTTTCGTCTTGCTTCTTCGACTCATGCCATTCCCTGGTCTTTTCTGAAGGAGGCAAGAGTCTCAATCCTTTAGAACTCCTCAATCAGAAAAGTTGACCACTCCTCCCCCGGCAGTGCTACATTTGATAAATTTTGTCTGGACATTCTTTAACTCAATTTAGGATCCGGAGCAATAGTGACCTGAGTCAATTCAATGCCGAGGGGTGCTAAATCATAAATCCATATCTTTCTTTCAAAGAGGTATTGCAAAATTACTAGAGCCCCCTTGGAAATGTGGTGACAGATGCATATATATATACTTCGGTCTTATTGTGCGAATACCGCACCGTTTGCACCGTTCCGTTGTTGAAAAACTTCCAACATACCGACGTCTTGTCTTGGCCCTGGTATGATCCCAGTTGTTCCATGCAGAGCCGCTTGGAATCCGTGATAAATATCACAGAAACTTATTAGCTGCTGATTTATGCTTAAAACCTCAAACAGCAACCAACAGAAGCGCTACCGAAAACATGACCTTGCAGGCGAACGGTAAAAAAATATGTTACAATATTAGGACAATGTGCTCTTCTTTTTCAGGTACGACAGTTAAAACCTTTAAAAACATGCCCTATGTTGTATCTGAATGAGTAAATAACAACTATTTATTCATACACAAAGTTATATCATAACGAAAACTAGACAGGTGTTCTGTTTGAAAAGATCTACGTGTATAGAGGTCGTCAGCATGGTGATAGAGTACGTAATGAGGAAGACATATTCTCCAACACCGTTCCAAAAGTGTACACAAAGTCATGACGTGACAAGACTTTGGACCGTCTATTATGTCTTTAATTAAGAGACATCTGACATGTAAAAAATGGAAAAATACCGACCCTTAACAATTCCTCTTTCAGAAAACACGACCTCCGTACTCTTGTCTAGGTATTCTTTAACAGGAATATAATTCTAAAGACAAGGGTAAGTCCTATGAGGTGCTAACTCATAAATCCATCTGTTTTTAATGAGATGTTGCGTTGCAAAATCGAAGTTTCGATGACTTGTTATTTTGCGCATGCAAAACAACTTGGATGTGTTCATTGTCTTCCCTTCCGCGATTGCACTTGTGTCAACGTACAAAATTAAGGCTATGGCCTTATTTCCGTGCTAAAGCCAATAACGTTTTTAAATCCTGGTGTATGTTGCATCTGATAGGATAAATAACAACTATTTTCTTCATTTAAAATGTTCAATGCACGAAAAAGTGAATTTCCAGGTGTATCAAGACCTTGAAACACAAGTGAAATTTACTGTGTCCTGGTCGTATACATTAATATCCGGGCTTGAAGTGTATTATAAAGAAAGCTAGTCAGGTGTTTTTTTCTGACAGATCAACCTGTGCCTAGGTCATCGGCAAGGTGACAGAGTTAAGAGTATGACATTCCTTTCCACCGTTCCAAAAGCATACACAAACAGCGTCAGATGTGACAAGACTTCGGGCAAATTTTCTCACCTCTTAGACTCACGCCATGCCCACCTGTTTCTATCATCTGGCCTATGTCTCGTGCTTTGTAAAAAAAGAGAGAGACTTGATCCTGCACAATTCCATTGTAAGAAATTTATCTCTCCTCCCTCAATATCACATTTAACGTTATATACAATAACTGGGCATTATTTGATATGATAACAGCTCTACACATCAAAAGAAAGGGTCCATTCTAGAGGAACTAAATTAGTTATTTTCCGTAGGTCTCCTCTAGCATGGCACGATAGCCTTCTTTCTTACTGTAGGACCTTCATTTTGTGTTTTTCAAAATCATGAACAGATAAAATGTATTCAAATGAGGACCCATTTGCATAATTCATTAGGGAATGATTTAATTCGAAGAAGAATAACTTGCACGACGATCGTACAATTTACTATATAGGTAATATTAGATAATAATAAAATTTGTGCCAGCAGTGCTGTACATAGATGTAACATGAAGACACGTCAACACGTTTTTGAAATAGTTTCATGACTGTTTTATGTCAATATTGACTGCTAACACCGCATGAGAAAATCGCCTACCGCTCTCAAAAGGCTCTAGTCCATACCTCCGGCTGTAAAACCAATGTGGTCAAAACATTCAGATTGACTATGATAAGTTGATAACCGATGAAAAATTTCAGCAGTAGTAGACCATTTCCATCCCATTGAGACCGTTTAAGTAGTTCCGTTTATCAAATCAACATTCAGAAATGAGTTCACTTTATTCAACCGCATTTGCTTTGTCGAAGTATCATTCTAATCATTACTCTCTGCTTACCAGTAGTCAATACTGAATTGTCACTAATAGTAATGTACCAATACATGTACACTGACATGAGAAACCTTGTAGATCATATAACAATATAAATATAATACAGAAGAATATTATGGTTGAACATGATATAAAAAAATATTTAGAGTACTTGATACTTTTACTGCACTTTTACTGCTTCTTGCTTTCTAGGACTTTTGGGTATAACTTCTATCGA
>NC_049997.1:16915305-16916766 GCF_000003815.2 Branchiostoma floridae
GAAGAGGCCTATACTCTCATTTTAGAAATTCAGTTTTAACCTTTGCCAAGAGGGTAGTGTTTATCTGTTGTTGTTTTTGGCTTGACTGCAAACTTAATCAGTTATTGAGGCATGGCTGTGGTATTTACGTATTTGGCATGCATGTGGTAAGGTGTCGACATAACAAGAGCAGATTGAACTATGGACTTCAGTCGTCTCTCTATACACAACCAGGATTGTATTGGGTGCTGGCAGGACGTCGGTACATTGGAAAAATGACGGCAGTTTTGGGTGCAAACGGCGAGCTCGAGATCGACGCGACATGGGCGAACCATGGCTCAGTCTCATGTTACATGGGGTCCCTAGGGTTTGTATGCTCTTCAGGCCCTGGTATTGGGGGGATACTTCGTCAGTCTCATTTCCCTCCATGTTTCCCTGTATTTGTTTTCATTTTTTCGGTCAATTCCAGTAGGCACCCGTCAGAGATTTTTGGCGATGTTCTTATAGACTGTTCCGGCTACTTTCTTACCCTCTGTCTTACTTTTTTTTCCTTTGATGATGAGAGGCTAGCAAACCTTTCGATCTCAAAATGTACTTCACACTGTCTTTCCCGCACAGCATCTCCCCAAACCCCGTCCGGGCCCCTCTGCATCTAACTCACTGTGTTTTGCGTCCCGCCACAATATTTCTGGGTTGGGATGTAAAAGTGTCAAAAGACTCTCGACTGACAACAGATATAAGCAAATAAATAAAATGGCTGATCACTCCCCTCACAGTCTACATACACCGTTTATTTGAAACTGTTTATATGAGGAACTCTAGGTCACCAAATTCACAATCAGTAAATTTGAATTGTGTTTATGGACATTACTTACTTTGTTGACGTATTATTATGATAATAATCTTCTTGATTGTGGGCGCGTAGAAACTATTTGATACTGACTGCTCACTTATTACTTTCTAACTTTATGGACTTCTTGATATGAAACATTTATAGACGTGTTTATTGCTTCTGTATTCTACGTCTTACATACCACAATATTTCTGGGTTATGTTACAAGAACAAGTATCACAAAGTTATCCAGTTTAGTGCTGTTCACAAAGGATTCAAGAAATGTCCGGATTATATTTCAAATAGGTAAAAATAACAGAGACAAACATGTGTGATTGAAAACAAAGGAATACAACATCATCATTATCATTTGTCATCATCATGAATATAACAGTCCATGGCTAAATACGGAGAAGATCTCAACACAAAAAAATCAAATCAATCTTATTACAAGTATGTCACGCTCATTTCTAAGCAATAATTACTTTTAGCCCACTGCTATGAATACACTCTGCTCTTGGTTATGTATGAAATGTGCCTCATGCTAAGAGAGCAAATGATAGAGTCGCTAAGGTGTTCCGACATTCGGCAGCCAGTTGTAGTGGTTTGGATGGCTACTCTGCAACCTCCAGACAGTCACCATCCTCGGA
>NC_049997.1:16917097-16918604 GCF_000003815.2 Branchiostoma floridae
TGGTTGAATATTATTTTACTTGTTGTTATATTGCATATTGACCAATAGTTTTTCCTCTGTGCAAATACATGACATAAAGCTGGAAAAAGTTGATAAAAGAGACTGTCAATCAACGCTTGTACCTTCGGGGAGGTTTTCAGCCGGCTTTTCTGGGTTGGGAAACACGGAGATGACCTACTGCGGGTTGCCATGCCAGAGAAACATGACATCCCGGGAATCTGGCCCACACGGCTTCATCAGGAACACTCGTGGGTCGCCAGTTGTCGTGATATGCTCGCGATTGCCTGGATATGGTTCCCAGTCTCCGTCCTGTGCGCGGAACGACAATCAAAGTTGAATTCGTATGAAAACGGTTCATGACAAAACACATTTGCCGTCACGTCTACTCTATATACAATAGCTGCCGTTTCTCATCACAAATGAACGCGACATGCAAGACTACGTGTATAAGTAAAAACATGTGATTGACTTGATCTGATATATTCATTCTTCCACATATTAAAATGATACCGATGTCAACATACAACATACAAATTATATTCAACGCTCACTAGGATCCGTCTTCTTTGGGGAATATGCAAATTCCCGCTTTGTAAAGTTTTGTAGGTGTGGAATCGGGAATATAGACTTAAAAAACATCAAAAGTGTCTGGAAGAAAATTATGAAAGAAATTTTCAAAATCCTCAGCTTAGTAAATTGAGGTGCTGAATGAACGAAGAAATGGAACCAGTTACGGCACAAACAAACTTTTCGGGGGAAGTTCTAGGGGCTGCAGTGTAGTTTGAACGGACAAATAAATTTGATATGAAGGGCTGAAATGCGAAGAATGAAAGAAACGTCTGATATTTGTAAAGGGCCCATTTACCTGAATTTTTGTTTTTAATGAAGCTCCCCACAAAGCGTGCATTGATTTGCGGTCGACATGATTGATATGTATGATTTTTTTTCCCTTATGATTATCTATTTGTAGCTCACCCCCAGACGTATCTTTCTTGGATCTTTTTCGCAGGCGTAGACGAATTTCTTAGACATAAGAAACTCCAGTACAACGTAGGTGCCGTCTGCAGGTGGTAAAGTTGTGTAGGTGTACACGTTCACAAGCACTGGATATATGAAAGAAAAACAAGAATGTAATAAGTTCAGTACTCGAATTGTACATGTGTGCAAAAGTAATCGGAATTTTCACAACTTTAATGATAATCGATCTGTTCCTTTGCTGTGGATCTAATATAAATGAACAAACTTCAGCAGCATTACTTCCCTTCCAGTCAGTTTATAGAAGATGAAAAGACATTTATTGGACATGTTGCTCAACTATATGATAAGCGCTGTAGAATACATATAGTTAGTATTTGCTACAGTAGTATTTGTTGCCTGGGGAGGGGGCAGCTATTTCAACGGAACAGAGAAGTTGTGAGCACCTTACCTTTGTCCTTGTTCCTCGGTGAAAGGTACCTAGTCCAAATCACCTCTCCGGTGTGTCTTCCATACTTCCCTTTCTTCCCAA
>NC_049997.1:16919126-16920007 GCF_000003815.2 Branchiostoma floridae
TAAATCAAAAGTTCGTCTACCTTTTCATCCTCTTCTGCCATGTTGACGCCGTGAAAATAATGCTGTGCTGCCCACTTGATTGGAAGAATCAGTTCTTACTTATAATAAATATTGCTCGTTCTCTTTAGCTGTGACCACAGCTAGGCACCCAAATGTGGGACCAAGACTCTCCACCCCTTTATATACCATCCTCTTTATATACCAGGTCTAAAAATAGAAACAGGTAAGACATGACGTGTTACAGGGAAGCAAGTAGAAAATTTGCATACGTTAAATCAGTGAATGTGAGATTAAAATGATAAAACTGTTACTGGCTGTGTTGAAGGTATAAGAAAGGTTACCATTATTACACAAAGAACCGTTACCAAGACCATCCATGTTAGACCAAATACAAAAGAACCAGGTGTTAACTATTGGTTTACAGGCTCCACAAAGCTGAGGTGGTTGAAGTCTAAGTGCGTTGCACTAGACCTTCGACGTTATATACCTTGTCAAAAATGAATGTAACAGGAAATTTCAAGGAATCATTAGGAATATTTGGCAGAAATCATGTCATATCCCAACCCATTATCTTGGTAATGACCTCTGCACACTTTCAAAACTGAACGCAGAAGTCGAGTGAGATTTACTTGTGGCGACGACACTATGGTGACCTGGTCATCCTTTCGCGCCATGAGCACATTTGCATCGGGTACTTTACAGTCCTTATTTCACAATGTACATGACACAAGCCACGATTGTTCTTCCTCGTAATCTCAGACCATCTACCAGACAGTCTATGTTTGGTTTTGGACGGTGTGAAGGAATTCCTTCCTCATACTTTTTCAGCGTGCCAATAATTTCTGCATGCACAGGGCAGATAGTTTGGTGATAACAGAACA
>NC_049997.1:16920961-16922637 GCF_000003815.2 Branchiostoma floridae
AGCATCCGAACTTGGGTCAAATCCTTTTATTTCCACACCTCCCTCCTTTGTCTCTCGATCGAAATTAATATCTCTCTCTATTAACCCTTTGGTAGACTAGTCTAACGTACTAGATTATAAAGAAAACACTTCAACACACAACAACCAGTTCAAATTCCAGAGGCATTCTATTATAGAGGCATGCAATATGACTGGATTGACCACGTAAACATAATCATCTATAATAACACTAAAACCGACCAATACAATCCTTAACTACCACTGAGACAAAAGTCATAGTACATAGATACAGTCACAGCTCATCTACAACAATGTCAACGAGATATTTACTGACAAAAAGTTTGCAACTTTATATTGGCAGAGATCTGTTTTCGCTGGTATTGACGTTAATGAGCTTGCTCTTCAGCGCCTCCTAGCGGTTTGGATGATTACGGCACAACCTCCAGAGAATCGCCATCGTCCGAACATCGGAGTTTGGGGGGAACAAGTCGAAACAGCTGAGCCTCCACTCCGCCTGGACCATCTCCTGTGGAAATAGTTAAAGTTAACTTTAACCTTAGCCGGGGTAACAGATCGTTCCGCCACAATGTCAGTTCGCCACAGTCGTTTCGCCAGGGGGCATGTCGTTTCGCCAGAGGGTATGTCGTTTCGCCAGAGGGCATGTGATTTCGCGACAAGGTATAAGTCATTTCGCCACAAAGCACAGGTCACTTCGCCACATGTGAATGTTATTTATCCATAGCCATATAGCAGTAGAAGTCCTACTATCACTTACGTAACTATGTATGTCCCAAAATGAAATCATGACATTTCCCTAAGTATCAATATGTCACAATAACCTGATATCCAGCCTACCGCGCCTGCCGTGCCATGGGATTGGACAAGCTCTCTAGATCTATGTCGCCGGCGGGGAAACATTTCGAACCCAATATGAGTTTTGCGCGTGAAACTGCCACCACGTATAACTCCTACCGGACGCAAAACACTATCCCGGCGGCATAGGTATCGTTTGAAATGTATTGCATATTCTATTTTTCTGCAAAGGTGATTTTTATGACATTTTACTATTCATTATCTATAGAGAGTCAACTCTATCTCAATACATACCCTCTGCCATGAGTTCAGCGGACCTTTGTGGGATCTGAAACACGGTGATGACGCGACTAGGCGAGCCGTGCCAATCGAACATGACGTCACCAGTCGGACCGCCGAAGGGTTTCATTAGGAACACTCGCGGATCGGCAGTCGTCGTGATGTCTTCGGGATTTTCCGGATCAAAACCTCCTTCCTGTAAGACGTATAACACATTTTTATTCTGTTTTCTCGCAGCTGGCTGAAGATCAATCGAAACACCGATATGTTTATGAAAAACCAGGCAGTTCTATAATACCTTCGCCAAAATGAGAAGGTCATATTTTCGGTAGCGTTTGTCGATGTTTGTTATGTGGGTAGGTCTGGATAAGACCTTGAAATGATTTTTGGGCCCCCTAGCTGCTTGTTGCGGTACTAGTTTGTGGGAATTTCATACTTGCGGGATTTGAAAGTTACGTCAACATCATTGAATATGAATTATGCAAACGATGGCATTATTTGCATAATTGGTAGAAAATAGTACCATAGCCTTCTTTTTCAAGATAAGACTGTCAACTTCTGTTATTTGAATGATGAAGTAATAT
>NC_049997.1:16922737-16989835 GCF_000003815.2 Branchiostoma floridae
CAACCCAGTTGTCCTGTTGGTCTCCCATTTCTCCCTACTTTCTCAATGAGGAATCCGTTGCACGACGGGTTCCATATCATGGTAGGTGGATGGACAGTGTCGAACTGAATCGGCTGGGAGAAAATGGTTAATCCTCCGGACTTAAACAATGTACCGAATATTGTATGTTTGTACAGTGAGGTACATGTACAGGAAGTGTCGTTATACCCTCCTCACATGTAGCGAAAATCGATCGGACGACCAGTCTGCGAGCTCTAAATTACGAGGAAGCATGACCCTGCTGCCGACGAAGAAATGGCAGAGTCCCCCCTTCCCGTCAGGGTCATGCCTCCTCGTAATTTAGAGCTCACAGACTTGTCGTCCGATCGATTTTCGCTACATGTGAGGGGAGTATTATACGCACTGACAATGCTACCTAAACAATTAGGGTCTAAATGCTCACCATTAAAGAAATAAATCTGATCTATAAAGAAGCATTCTACGTGACTTGCCTCTTTCACACCTACTGCCCCCCCCCTCCCAAACACACACACGCATGCACTCATGCACACAGACAAGAAGACAGACACAGTCCCTCACACAATCAGCGAACAAGTCAAGCCAAACTACTAGTAATCTTACCTTTGCCCCTGCACCATTGTCCGCCATGTTTACGTCGCTGAGGTTGTGCTGAAGAATTTTTCTTTCTCGTCAGCTCAGACCAAAACTTGGCACAGGTCAACAATGACATATACCTTCATGTATTGCTTCCTTTATATACCTGGTCTAAAAACAGGAACAGGCGGAAATGACGTGAGTTAGATACACATTGCTTCCGTCTACAGACCATAACTTAGCTGAAACAACAGGAAATGACGTATTTCAGAGTGAAGTAAGAGGACAATTTGCATGCTAGGTTCTCCGAAGGGGAACCGTCCCATGACCCCCGGCAGTTCATGTCAATTGACTAGGATATGGCTGTTGGCGTTGGGTTACCCAGCTACAGTTTGCAGAAATTTGGTATGAAGGTGTTAACGTTACCTCAGTTGTAGCAACAGAAAACGCAAAAACGTTCTTGGCCTCACCCAGAGACGATATGGCCATATTTCTAGTTCAGGTTAAGTTTTCGGTAGCGTTTGTGTTTGTGGCTTAACAGAAATGAGGTGTGGCTGTGACACTTGGCTGTGACACAAAACAAGGGACCTTTGATTGTTGGCTTCGAGTGGCTTTGTATGGTACAGCATGGGGTGTGCCGGGGTCATGTCAGGACGCCGGTGTGTTGGACGAACGCCAGCAGGAAGACACTAACGACTGGAAATCCGCACGGTAGCATTCTATTATTGCTTAGTCGTATTCCAGATCATGTTGATGATTATGAAACAGCAAGAAGTTCATAATTATTTAGGACAATTTTGCCTATGACGAAAATTAATTTAATTCCTTGAGTATGGATATCAGACATATTTTCACTAAAATATGCCTCAAGCTTGAGTTACTCCGTTGTACTTTCTGCACTTTTGCGTTGCCTCCATGTAACTAAAAAAAAAGATGAAATAAAATTTCGATGTTTAGGTTTACTTCAAGCTAGATTTTTATATTTTGGACTGTTACCAATGTACCCCTCAAAGTGAGAGCTTAAGTATACTGTACATGTTGAGAAACGTGCAGTGATACATCCCATAGCTAGGAGGCGCTATTGTACTGTTTCTGTTTGGTGCATTATAAGCACACATCTGTAGCAAGAAATGCTGTACAGTTATTGCTAGTAGCTATTATATGAGCCAAAAATTGTATCAACAATTATTACTCTCTTCTTCTTACAGCTTTCAACCCTAGCTTTGACCGAAGATTTGGTGTAGGGAATGTTCCAAACCTCCGAATGTATGTGCTTATGCGATGAGGGTTAACTATGAAAAAAGACACGTCAACAATGTGAAGGTTCTAATAATCACAGAAGCATCCGATCTTGGGTCAATTCCTTTTATTTTCACATGTCCATTCTGTCTTCTCCTCTGTCCTCTGATGCAATTGATATTTCTCCTTTGACCCTTTTATATGCTATTCTATTGTACTTGTGAATTAGGGATACACTTCAACACACGACAAGCAGATCAACTTAGCAAACAATACCAGAGTCATGCAATATCGGGAAACATGACTGGATTGTTCACGTAAGCAAAACCCTCTATACTACCACTGGAACCGATTAATACAATCCTGAACTGCCACTGAGGCTTAAGTCATAGTAAGTAGATTTTAGATACAGTCACGGCTCATCTACAGCAATGTTAACAAAATATGTAAGGATCAAACTGGCATAGAGTTATTTCAAACAACTCCAGACTCTCAGGAATCCCTAATCAAACGCCATAAGCAAACACAGCAAACAGCCGCCTGTTACTATTATTGTTATGTCTCGCTATAATATTTCTGGGTTGTGATATACAATTGTCAGGAATAAAAATATCAGAAAGAGAGGAGCTTGATTTGTTACTTTTTACATTCTTCTGTCGTGTCTCTGAAGTATCGAAATTCGTCCATGCCGTTTGGAAACGATTATAGAAATGCTAGTGACCTGAATTAATTAGGCCATCTTTTCTTGCATTCTTCATATACGAAAGTATGTCAGAACATTAGAAATTTGTAATAATGAACAAGATGTGCATTGGACTTATAAATAAAAATTTGTATCCCTTGTATGTGTCAAATTATCACGATATCATGCCTCATCTTAAGAGAGCGACGCCGACTTTATCTTGGCAGAGAGCTGTTTTCCCTGGTCTTGGCGTTGATCAGCTTTTCAGCGCCTCCTAGCGGTTTGGATGGTTACTCCACAACCTCCAGAGAATCGACATTCTCCGAACGGCGGAGTTGGGGGGAACGAAGACGAAACAGCTGCGCCTCCACTCCGCCAGGACAATCCCCTGTGGAAATATTTGTTAATAGTTAATTGCAAATTCTTGCCAGAGGGCCAATTGCATGCAACTAGTGTAGAATAGTATACATGTATCATGTGTATAGCTAAGTCTAGTTTCAAATAATTCGACTTCTTTTTCTAAAACAGTTGAAGACGAAGGATTTCACCTTTTCTGTAATGTGTGGGTCAACGTTATGTGATGTTAATAGGAGAGTATGTTTCTTTTTGTCTGTGTGTAAACACAGAAATTAGGATTGAACTCAGTGGCTATTCCCTTTCGTGATCAAAGAAGGAGCAATTTTGTCAAAAAATGTGTTTCGCCTTCCAACATGTTTGACGTACGTTTCTTCGCACACAGGTAACTTCTTTTAACACCCTTTCTCTATTTCAATCGGTGGGCACTATTGTAGTAAATCTTACGTATCTTTTAAGAAACCATATACCATAATTTGACCTTGAAAGAGTGTCTCTTAAGCAAACAATCAGACCACAAAACATCTATGCCATATTAAGTACAATATGTCTTTCTACCACAGTGACTCAAGATTTAACATTTGGAATGTATTGCAGGAAGGTAATTTTTCATTTTTCGAAAAATATTATGTTTATGGCATTTCGCTTTTCATTACTCCTATAGTAACTTTTTAATGTGAGAATAAGTAGTCTAGGAGAAGACGAAACGTACCCTCGGGCATGAGTTCAGCGGACCTTTGTGGGTCCACAGTGATGACGCGGCTGGCAAGGCCATGCCAGGCGAACATGACGTCACCAGTCGGACCACCGGAGGGTTTCATCAGGAACACTCGAGGGTCAGCGGTTGTCTTGATGTCTTCGGGATTTTCTGGATCAAAACCTCCTTCCTGTAGAATAACATTCTTTTCCCTAGTATTTGGCTTAAACGCATCATTTGAAGCACGCCTGTGTGACCTTGAAATTAGATTTTGGACCACTTAGCGGTTTGTTACGGTACTAGATGACAGGAACATCATAGCTTGGAATATGAGGTTAGTAAACATTGTTCAATATACATTGCACAAATGACGAGAAAATACGACCAAAACATTTTTAAAGATAAGACATTCATATTCTGTTATTTTGTGAGGATAATCAAATAGTTTAATCAATGCAAATGAAGACCTTATTTGCATTGGAATTTGACGAGAAAAACGCACACACACACATAATACATCAGTTGTAACGGTTAAGTCATTTGGCGAAGGTATGGAGTTATGGAACTCTTTCCGTCTGCCTTTCTTTACCACTTACCCTCAGAAAAACCTTGTCTGATTGCTTGCGCGATCGGCGAGCGTAGAAGAACTTGCCGGACACAGTAAACTCCATCACAACATAGGTGCCGTCTGTAGGTACCGAAGTTAGGTAGGTGTACAAGGTAACAAGCACTGGAAATATCAATAGAATAGAGGGAAGTAAGTTCAAAACTCATAACCGGATATTTTACAGCAAACTCGTCTAATGTGCAAATCTAATACTTACAAAGCAGAGGTTAGGTTCCGGGTGTTTTTTTACGTTTTATGCGTTTTTCAAATCAGGATTAATTTTCTAGATCTATGTTGTACTATTTTCCTTATGTCTTACGGCCATAAAGAAAACGGTATAACATAGAAAGCCCGATATAAATGCCTAAACTGCTTCGAGAGTACAAATCCGATCAGTTTGAGCTTCTAAAAGAGGTATGAATATGAATTATAATAATAAAAAAGTGATAATGACTTCATATACATGGTTTGCGATAAAATAGTGCACAGAACAACGGGTTTCCAGTTTTCCTTTCCGTGTTCATCTTTTACTGTGTTTTCGAACAATAAACGTCAAAGTTGTAAACAAGATTTTTTAAAGGATATCAAATGCAAAGAAAAATTAGCAACAGGTGGAAAAGGCAGTTATCTTAACGATATAGCTTACTTGTGACATTTCCCCTTACCTTTGTTTTTGTTTCCTGGTGTAAGGGGGTAAGTCAATCCCAGCTGTCCTGTCGGTCTCCCATTCCTCCCTACTTTCTCAGTGAGGTATCCCCTGTACAACGGATTCCATATCATGGTAGGTGGCTGGACAATGTCGAACTGAATCGGCTGGGGAAAAAGGGGTTAATCGCTATGATAAAAAATATACCTGATGTTGGCTATTACTAACATGCGAGACTATCGTCAGTTTTTTAGACTGTAGCAGGTGTTGCTATATAAACTTACAACGCTACTATTTCAATGAGCATCTATATGTTTGCCATTTAGCGATAGACATCCTTTAAAAGCAGTATTTTATTTGCATTGCCTCTTTCACACAGAAACTTTAGTCACATAAGACACGCACATAAACACATGGAGAGAGAGAGACAGACAGACAAACAGCCAGACAGACAGACTTAAAACACAACCAACGCACGAATAATCAGCGACCAACTAGAGTCAAACTTACTATTGCTTCTTCACCCTTGTCTGCCATGTTGACGCGGTGGGCTGTGCTGCACACTTGCTCTTCCTTGTCAAAGTGTCATGCCTTTATATATTGCTGACTTTATATACCAGGTATACAAATAGTAACAGGTGGGAATGACGTGAGTTGAATACACATCGTTTCCGTCTACAGACCAGAACTCAGCTGAAACAACAGTCAGGTAAGAGGACAATTTGCATAGGTTCTCTGAAGAGGAACCATGTCATGACCCCAGCCGCCCCCCCCCCCTCCCCTCCAACAGTTCCTGACTATTCGTCTGTTCACTAAAATATGGCTGTTGGTGTCAAGTTACCCAGCTAGGACAATATACGCTCTGTCAGATTTCTCGTTAGTCGTCAGTACTGTAAGAGCTAACGTCAGAGTCCTTTCGGACAATCCGACATTTTGACGTTGGGAATGGTTTGTTTCCTTTTTGGACCCTATTCCTCACACACACACAGACACACACACGCACGCACACACACATGCACACAAGTAACATTACAGATTGTTTGAAAGGTAACAGGGCACTGCTGAAACCACTTCGTGAAAGGCTGTCTTTGTTTCAAAGTGTCTGTCTTCGCCTTTATTAGGCCACAACAAGCATGGCACCACCGCTCTTTAATTTTAGTCCGATTAGAAAAAAAAATCCTCTTCGGGATGGTCAGAATTTGCAACAAAAAAAAACAGTTTTGAAGCCTAATGGTTGCACTAGTAGAAGTGACATAAGCGATGTAGCCATGAGTTACAGAAGTTAAACTTGTCGGATAATTGTAAAAGCCTGACTCTGTTTGGGAAGTGCCTCCCATTACTCTTCTTTCACATGACACAAGCCACGATTGTTCTTATTTGTAGCCGTAGACTATCTACTAGTGTATGTTTTTGGGACGGTGTGAAGGAATTCTTTACTTAGACTCTATCAGCGTGACAATGACCTCTGCACAGGTCAGGTAGATTGGTCAAAACAGAACAAGTGTTGAATGAAAACTGTTGTGTTATCTTAGTTTCCGTTGCAGGAAGGAGAACACAAAAACATTCTTGGCCTCACACAGAGACGGCCATAGTTCTCGTTAATATTTTTTGTGGTCGTGTTTTATGATTGTTAAAACAACTGTTTCATAACTCGATCAGCTTTGGGGGAGGCATCGCTGTGAAATTTAGTATATTGACAGATGTACATGTAAGCAAAACAATGGCCAGATTTTATTGTACTTCAAGTTGTTTTCTAAGCTAAACAACCCTGGTTGTGTCATTGTCATGGCAAGGCGTTCTTTTGTTTTTTTTAGAATGCCAGGAGGTGGACCCAACCAGCAAAAGTTTTACACGACAGGGCCGTACTATAGGTCAGTCACATTTCCTATGGTATCAATAATAAAACAACATGCATTTTATTTTAATATTTTTTAAAATATTTTGCCTAAGGGGACTGTTGATCCTGTGCTCCACACTTGATCTTCCTGTCAGCTCAGAACAAAACTCGGCACAGAAATGTGGGACCAAGACTCAGCCAGTCAATCTATGCGCCGGTTTTATAAATGGTAAAATGACATGTATGTTGAAGAAACGTAAGTCTTGAAAGAAAAGAAAGAAAGAAAGGAAAGAAAGAAAGAAAGAAAGAAACAAAGAAAAAAACAATTGAGTAAGGGAGGAAGGAAGAAGGAAAGAAGGAAAAGAGAAAGAAAGCTTAGGACCAACTTTAGTCAAAGCGCAAAAGTGAGGATCAGAGCCGTGTTTTTGTTTTCAATGTTTGTTCATTTACTGACAGACTGGAGCCTTTGATCCATCATATCCAGAAAGTCCCGAAGACATCACGACACCTGACGGTCCACGAGTATTTCTGATGAAACCAACTGAGCTCGCAGGGTCATTGGAAGGCTATTTATCTATGAAAAATCAGATATAGATTATATATGAAGACACAAAGCATCAACATTAAAATCGAGGAGGAAAACCTGCACTCGTGATAAATATGCTGACTGTTAAAAACAATTTTGAAAGATAGGTTGAAAGTAGATGAAAGCTTAATAAACTTTTCTTGCTGCGCCTCATATGATGGTAAATGATGATGATGATGAACACTCTAGAAAGACAAAATAAGAAGTTTTTTTTTAACTAAAAGATTCATAACCTCAATTTTTCCACAGGAGAAAAGTCGACAGGGCCCGTGGAGGCTCAGCTGTTTCAATTGTTGTCACCGGAATTCAAACTTTCGGATGACCGCGATGCATTGGAGGTTGTTTTGCCACCTCCAACCGAACAGCCAGACAAACATCTGCATACCGAGCTCTAGATGGAACACCCACCTGGATTAAGTCACTCTCGTTCGTGTAACATGGGGCATACTTTCGTGAAATTAAGACATATTCAAGACACTTAAGTTTTTAATATGTTCAAAATCATCCCAAAAATTGGCGTTAAGTGCCTGTTTAATACTCAATATGGACAAAAATGTCAAAAAAAATTTGAGCTACGCGTAGCTAGTATACTCTAGTTTAAGATACCTTCTTGTTTTTCTATTTCACATATCTTTTTCATATTCGGTGATTCTCTAACATACGTGAAATTAGCACTGATGAAACGATGCCTTAAATAGTTCAGGTCATAAAAATTTTTATAATTGTTTCCAAACAAAACGAAAATGGATACAAGAATGTTAGCATCGAAGCAAGCTGCTAGCTTCACGGTGCATTTTCCCTTTTTACGTGTATATCATATCCCAGATATATTGTGTGAATTTGGACGAGAGTACTTCATAATCTTCAGACGGGTATCTGAAATGCCTTTATATTTTAGTAGGTAAGATACCTACCGCTTTAAGATTTTCTAGAGATTATCTTAGTTCATCAACATTTAGGTTTTACCACATTACTTTTGTGACGTGAGACATTTACTGGAGCTTTTCTTGTGTCGTGCCAACAATTAATATTAAAATGAATTGACAAAAGTAGCAAAATCAATCGAAATGTCCATGTGTCTTTTTATTACATAACAATACAGCACTTAACACGGATTGTATGCAATTGGTAGGCCTGGTTATCCCGCGCTCAAAAAACTAAATCATCTATTTTGTGGTCAAATGTAGGATTTCAAATGACAACAATATAACGGTAGTTGCTGTTGGGACGTTAACATGGTGCATTGGCGCCCCCTAGCGTTAGGACACATCACTACACTGTATTGTCTCAATATTTCTACACCATGATAAAGATTGTCAATGATAGATAAGTATCATAATTTTTCATAAGCTTGCAGCTTATTTTGTTACACTTAGTGCGGAAGGGCCAGTGTGACTTCCAATGGTCAGTGCTGAGTCAGTCAATTAGTCAGTCAGTCATCCAGCTGTGAGTCGGTCTGTCAGTCAGTCAGTTGGTCTGTCATTCAGTCAGTGAGTAGGTCAGTCATTCAGTCGGTCGGTTGCTCAGTTGGTCAGTCATGTGTCGGTCGGTCAGTCAGTCAGACGGTCGGTCACTAGTCAGTCGGTCTGTCAGCCAGTAAGTGAACAAACAAAGCAAAACAAACTCCTGTCGTGGAATGTATTTGACCGAAAATTCACATGAAAACCGGACTGACGAAGCCTACCTACGCCGTTCAGAAAATAAAAACAATCAGTCAAGTCATGAGAAAATATTTCTTCTTGTCCGTTCGACTCACCCATTCCCACCTGTTTCTATCAGTAGTCCTCTTACACGTATTTGTTTATGGAAGTTAGAGTCTTGGGTAGAATCTACAAAATATGTGAAAATGAGCTTAAGTTTGTCTGCTCGCTTTTCCTATAACTTAAGGTCGTTTTCCTATAAAAAAAAACACTTTGAAATGACCCCCAGCGCAGGTCACCATACTGCAGCCGACACACGGAAGTAGCGGGAACAGGATTCGTGCGTGACATTCTACCCAGCCAAACAAACATCGTAACCCAGTTCATACAGCCTCAAAACTTACGTATTTCTCTATTATCCATCACAGTTTCCGACTCGCTGATGGGCACAGAAAAATTTCTGTGGATTTTCAAAAACTGAGACGTACTATTTTGTGCCCGACCTACTTTTGACCACGGGGGTCGACCATAAATACTGTGTTATGCGACCATAATTCTACAGCAGATAATTTCCCTACGCATGCGCACTATGCAGTCGAACAGAAACCTGCGGGGCAGAAATTCAGTTTCACCCCAGGTTAATGTCCAGTCCATGGACAGTTGTAGCATTATCGTCGCTAGCGCTCTCGTCCGACTCGGTTACTGCGTCTTCTACTTTAAACAGCTGCGCCTCCACTGATGAATTCCCTGTGAAAACATTTCAAGTTCTTTGTCAATCTTATTCATCTTTCAAAGAAACATTTTCTGTTCATTTTTTGTTTAATTTTCAACCTCATATTTGCTTTTGTCCTACATCTGATCCACATTTTTATCTAATAACCTACATGCATGTTTGCTGATAAACAAAATTCGGAATGTGCTGCAACATAATCAATGTTTACTATGGTATGTTTCTATTATCTACAGTTACATGTAGTTACTATCGTACAACATGAAGTTTACACTTTCCAAAATGCTACCGTACAATATCATAGGTTTACGACAGTGCCGTATAACAATAGGGTTCAAAGTTCAAATATTTTCTAATGTAGTTATACGAGTAAAACGCAGCAAAGTACGACATTTTTTTGTCAATTCCCCCAAAGAAATTATTATTGTATGCTCTAAATACCGGGAAGGCAATAATATACTATTTTAGTCAACAATGGTATTGACTATTGGACAATTGTATTGAATACTAAACTATGTTTTTTTTTTAAATTATCAATTTTATGGGTTTTAACCGAGTTTGACAAGTTGAGAGACAGAAGGAAACGATTACGGGGAGTTTAGATAGGTGACAACAACTCCATACAAGTTAAACAGCGACAAACGAACTAAACATTGAAATGCTGTACCTTCGGTACTGAATTTAGCGTGTCTCTTTATCTTCTTAGGCCGAAGGGTGATAAAGCGGGCCTTGCTTTTGTCGTTTGGCTGTTGCTGGGAGGCAACACACGAGGCGAACATGACATCTCGCCCACTCACTTTCTTCAGGAACACACGTGGGTCGGCAGTTGTCGTGATGTCTTCGGCGTTTGGCGTTGTAAAACTGTCGTCCTATCAGCAAAAAACAACAACAACACAAACAAATAAAAAAATGGTGTGATACCCTTATTTCACATAAATATGCTCCACAAAAATGTATATTAGATAATGTAGTTAGCAAACTTAATGCCACTTTCTTTATCTCAATTCGTTGTTCCTCACCTTCGCTTCGGCCAGAACAATGGAGTTTTTTTTCTTGGCGAAGATGTACCGTTTAGACTCCGAAAATTGCAACACAACGTAGGTCCCATCATTTGCAGCTGGTTTACTCTTGTAGCTGTACACTAGCACGGACGCTGAAAAGAAAATAAACAGTCTGAAGATCTCAGACCTCCATGAAATATCTAGAGTTTGCTTTACATGACTTGTTCCATTTTATTCTATGACGTGTAATCAACATATAATCCATGCCCATTGCAATCGAAGCTCTCCATTGTCAAATTACACAAAGTGTAACTGTATGATTTATTATTCTTTATTAAATTTCAGGCATGCACTACTGGCCCATAGCAGCACATACAATTAAAAACCAGGAGACATATATACGAGGGTGGGTCAGAAAGTCATGCAAGTGGTTTCATAACAGAGTCGTTCTTTGATCGAATGATTTGAAATTTGGCACAAAGGTTAAGACATATCTCCTCTTGACAATGAAATATCTAACTTTGTTGCTCATTATCTTATGAGTGATTGAGCTGCTTTCAAGTTGACCACACCCTTGGTATCCCGTCAGATGAAAAGTGAGGTCCAATTAACGTACAATTAAGAATTTCCCTAAACCAATTTTTGCCATTGTAGGAGACTAAGCCTGCACATGTAATAAGCTGTATTTCTCTATACGCCACATGCTCAATTTCAACTCTGAAATCCGATCAGTTTTTCTTTTTTCGTTGCTGGTGTAGAGTGAGGTATACGCGGTCTTCAGGGTCATGAGATCTGCGGTGTTATGATTAAAACTTTCTGTAGCCTTCTTTCCCATTAACAAAGAGGAATGAAACTTAACACAATTTTTTGGCCTTTAAACAGTTAATAGCTGTGTAAAGTTTCGTTTCTTTTGGTTAATGGAAAAGTAGTCTTTTACCAACAACTCACGAATTCGTGTATAAATCCAACAGCTCTATTACACAACTTACTGCATCCTAGCAGCTGTAAATAAAGAACCATTACGAGTTCAGAGATGAAAATTGGCACGCAACCTATAGAAACATTTGGTATCATACATGTATAATTTCAACCTCCTACATTGATTTTCAATGGGGCAGATTTAGAGGAATTGATAGTCTGACAAGCTACCAATGGTGTGTTCATCTTGAAATCAACTCAGTTGCTCATAAAATGATAAAGACCAAATTTAAAACAATCAATCTCAAGAAGACATATACCTCTACTTTTGTGCCAAATTTCAACTCAATTGATTAAAAAACGAGTCTGTTATGAAACCACTTGCATTACTTTCTGACTCACCCTCGTACAATCATATAATACGGAGTGGGTATACAGCCGGTGGGATACAATATGATGATGCTTGAAATAGATACAAAATGAAAGCATTACCGCTTGTAGACAAGATCAACATAGTGTTGTCAGTAGTTACAGGGAGTGAACATGTCTGAATGAATTGTAAGCTTAAAATAAAAATCCTAACGTAATACTTAAGCAGGCCATTTTGACATTTTCATTCATTATGCAAAAATGATATTTACGTTAGCATAATCTATGCATGGTAATATTTTCATTTAGCTCACGCATGCATGTCACATGCAGGAGTATGAAATATAACATAACTTGAAGACGTCGACCAATCAGAAGCATTCAATTAATCTGTTCTGACGCCGTTACATCTCCAGTGGACATTAAACGTAGACTTCGTTCTCTATTGAATTATTAGGTAGTTTTAGCGAAAGATGAGGCCTTATGGCACCATATACAACTCGGTGCGGGTCATTAACCCTTATCTGTTCACCACGAACGAATCATAGCACACTATTATCCACTATTCTTATTTTGCATAATTTGAATTTCAACAAGATATTATTTCCAAAGCAAGTTGTAAAAGAAAATGCCGGTGCAGTTCCATAACAAACGACTACAGAAGCCTAAACCACTTCGTCTTGACATTAAAAATTAATACCATGGATCATAGAATGTCAATCAATAGAACCCACGTTACCTAGATACAAGGGCGGTTCAAAAAGTAATGCCAGTGGTTTCATAACAGGCTCATTTTTGCATCGATTGAGTTGAAATTTGGCATGAAAGTACAAGAATGCATCCTCCTGAGATTGAAATATCTCAACTTGTTGTTCAGATTTTTATGAGTGACTGAGTTGAGTTCAAGGTGACCACACCCTTGTTATCCCGTGGGAAGAAATTAGAGGGTCAATTAACGTGCGATTAATAATGTCCCTGAATCACTTGAAGTTATTGTAAGAAACTAGAATTGCACATGTATCAAGTTGCATTTCTCTATAAGCCATATGCCTATTTTCATCTTTTAAGTCCAATCATTTCTTCTTTTTTCGTTCCTGGGGAGAAGTGAGGTAGTCAAGGTCGTAATTAGCGGTGGATTAGGGGTGGGCTGCTTAAAGTTTCCGTAACCGACTTTTTTATTAACTGACAAAAATCAAACTTAGCACACTTTTTGGTCTTGAAACAGTTAATAATTGTTTTGTATCTTTTGGCTAATGAAAAAGCAGTCTACAAAAACCTTTATTGAACAAATCACGTATTTGGCTATTAATCAAACAACCTGTAATATAGCAACTCGCTCCATACTAGTAGCTGTACAAGATTAACCAATGAGAGTTCAAACATGGAATTTGGCATGTCATCTATAGAGACGTTTGTTATTATACAGGTGACATTTCAGTTTCCTACAATAGTTTTAAAATGGTAAGATCTAGAGGAACTGATCTCCTGACAAGCTTCTAAGAGTGTGGCCATCTTGAACTCAACTCAGTTGCTCATAAAAATCTGAACCACAAATTGAGATATTTCAACCTCAAGAGGATGTATTCTTGTACCTTGGTACCAAATTTCAACTCATTCGATGAAAAAATGAGCCTGTTATAAAACCAGTGGCATTACTTTCTGAACCGCCCTCGTATAAGAGCAATCCGTTCATGTATATCTTCTTGAGTTATGCTGACCAAATAATGCCAAACACAAATAAAACCACAAACATATAAGAGACATAAAAGGTAGAAATGAAACATCTTGGGGGCTCAATGGAAAGCGGCAACTGTTTGTCAGTTAATCTTATCTAAAATGTGAATCATAAGAAGAAAAAAATACTTGGCGCGTTGCACGTTTGGTATTATTATCAGGGTTTGTATAATTATTGAATGTTATTCCGGCAAAGGCAGCTAATCTACCAGTTTTTACCTAAGTTGAGGTACGTAGTTTGATTCCCCCTGTCCCAATGGGTACTTATGAGAAAGCAGAGTCATCTCACTTATGGATCATGATCAAATACAGATTCCATCGTGTATATGGAGTGTTTTCTTCCAACAAAGATGAAAACTTTTGAGTGTTCCCTGTACCTTGCTTGTTAGCGGCTGTCAAGCTTTCAATCCAGTTCACCCCCCATATGTTCTGCCATGGCTGCCCTTTCCAGAACTTGAACCGGTACAGTCTTGGTATGAGGTAGCCGTCGAACGTCGTGTTCGTGCTCTGTATCACTCGTAGTTGTGGATCGGAATTATCCTTCTTCAGCTGAATCGTGTGCAGAAAAGGTTGATCGTCATAGTTCCGAAAACGATATCTAGTAATGGTTATATAAGGCCACAGCAAGTAATTTTTAGGATGACATCCTCTACATACTGCACAAATAACTGCAATAAGAATAAAACGCATATCACAGGTTGTGTCTTTAGTTTAGGCTCAATATTTTCTGGTTATCGCTAAAGCTAATGTAAAATATTTTATATGTTCCGTAATTCCCAATTATCGTTGTTCGTAGTATTTTTTGGTGTTGGAGATTTGGTCGTGCGGCGAATACTTCCGGATATTAGTGCGCTACAGTTGCGTCACCTGATTACCAAGGCCGTCCAGTCGATTTGTGTTTTTGGTGTGTTAGCGCCATCGGAATTTGTGGAAAACGATTTTTTGTTCCTTTTTCTTGATGAAACAGAAAATGTTAGGCATTATCCGAGGACAACTTGCCTTTTTCGTCCAGTGGCCTGTAAATATTGCCCAAGATTAGCAGTTTTGGAGTGAACAGTTGATTTGATTTATAGTTTTTTTACGAAAAATAAATTTTCCACAGAAAATGTCAACTACGAATGTCAGTCAGTGAAAAGGCACCCCTTTCCATCGGAAACATTGAATTGTCTTAAAAGCGATGATGAGAGAAGCGCTAGCACCTTTCTGAAAAAAAAAAACAAGAGACCGGCAAATTGTTGAAAAAACTCGTACCGATACCATATGTCATGTGTTTGAGGGTCCTATCTTAGAATAAAACAGATTTCGAAACTTTACTTCATAATTATTCAAATTACCCCGACTTGGATAACCACGGTATGCTTATTTAAACCATCATTTAAGCTATCCACATTCCAGAATCATGACGATTCGCTGGCCAAGTAGACTTATTCTCTTTCAAATTTCGAAATAAAATTGATGCATGCATTTTCAAAACATTGTCTTCCTCGCAACAGCAACACGAGATTTCAAAACCGGAAGCTCCGCTTCATTCATTCATCAAGTATAAAGACAATACATACAAGCCATTCTTGAGTTATCGTGTTCACAGACACATAGACACACACAAGATCGAGCGTTCCCGAAAGCATATCCTTCTTGGCGAAAGAAATAAAGCAAATACAAACACTATTTAAACTGGGCTGTCATCATCGGAAATATCCGAATGGAGATCATCTATGCGTTGGCAGAAAAAAATATATAAGACAATCATGTACGTGCCTCCTGTTTCTACTTTTTTTCCCTGAGGCCTCTCTCCTTCTCTCCTTTCTTTATTTCTATGTCTATCTTTCTGTTTTTAGTTTCTTTCTTTCTCACTTACTTTCTTCCTATCCCATACACGAACACACGCACGCACGCATACACGCACACACCCCCACAAACACACATACACAAACACACAAATGCAAAGCAAATAGCAAAGGTAAGAAAGTGACCAAGCCAAGTCAAGTGACACTTACCTGTAGCGCCAATTCGTTGTCATTTCCAGAACAGCTAGAACAGAAGATCCCCATGATCAAAGCCTGTGCTTTACTCTTCTTCTCCCTCGACACCTCAGAACAAACTTCGGCACGGTAGTGAGAGAGAAAAACATTCTCACCCTCTTTATATTCCAGGTCTAATAATAGGAACAGGTGGGGGCAACATGGGTCGGTGAAAATATCAGTACCTGAAGACTGTTTGTGCGTGTTTTTAAAGTTGCTAAGCTAGCCATTCTCACCTGTAACATTATCTGAGGACCTCTGTACGGGTATGTCATTCAAAACAGAACATGCTAATCAACTTTGTGTCATTTTTATTCAGTTGCAACAAATGAGAGGACTCATCCATACCAAGAACAATAACTCTTATTCTGGTTATATTTTTGGTATTGTTTGTGCTTGTAGCTGTCTATGGTTGGAAAGAATTTGACTCAAGCAGCTGATGACGGTTTGCTGCGATATTTGGCATGGGTGCTTGTGTCGTAATATATACTCATTATTGCAAAAATTACATAATTAACACACACAGAAACGCAAAAAAATACAAAGGACAAAGAAAGACAGTGACCTATTCAAGGCCATGGACCATTATTTTTTGACACCAGCCCTTCAACCTGGTCACCGTCCTGCACCGTACTCCGTGAGAACGCGAGAAGAAGTCGAATTCACTTAGTATACTCGAAGTTTTATAGAATAAGAATTCTTGCTCTGGTTGTATTGTAAATATGTCGTGTATTTGTATTAGCTATCAGTTGCGACCTGTTCTTAACCCAGTGGGCGTATAATGTACAATAAAGGTCTTCCTACTTTATCAGTATGGTTAGGAATGTGACTGCGGCGAGGATGAGTGAGAGTGAGTGAGAGTGAGGCTTGTGTAAATCTTTTGCAGTCTGCGTCTTCCTGTTGGCATTCGTCCAACACACTGGCGTCCTGACATGACCTCGGTATAACCCATGTTGTACCATTCAAAGCCACCGTGTTGAAGTCCACAATCAAAGGCCCATTATTTTGTCGACACCTGCAGACATGCCAAATGTCACAGCAATACCTCCGTAGTTGCTGGAGCTATGCTGTTTTAAGAGCATAAAAACCACAAACGCTACCGAAAACACATTACCAGAATGGGAGCTATGACCCTGGTGATTCTGGGTGAGGCCAAGAATGTTTTTCCGTTCTCTTTCGCTGCAACTGAAAGGTAACACAACAGTTTTCTTTCAACACGTGTTCTGTTTTGACCAATCTACCTGACCTGTGTAGAGGTCATTGGCACGCTGATTGAGTTACTAATGGGTATGACCGTCCTTTCAGAGTGAGACCAAGAATTGTTCTCTGTCTTTTTGCAGACGAAGGGAAGGAACGCAAAGGTTTTCACTCAACAGTTTAAACAAATCTACCTGACCTGTACAGAGGTCATTGTCACGCTCATAGAGTTTAAACATGAGTAAGAAATTCCTTTATACCGTTAAAGCATACACATGGGGTGGTCCACTCTTACGAGGAAGGATATTTCGTTGGCATGGCCTTGTGTCGACAAATCATACGAAAAAAATGTAAGTGCGGTCGACGTCAACACGTCGCAAAAAGACGACCAGGCCAAAGAATGGTCATCACACGTAAATGTCGCTTGACCTGCGTGTTCGGTTTTGAAAAATCTACCTGACCTATTGAGAGTTGATTGGCACGGTGATAGAGTATAGATTAATAATGGTAGTATTTGTTAATTCCGAAGAACACACAAGGCAGTTAACTATAGGCTATGACAAGACGACAAATATTCCTCTTGATTCCTTAAAAACGTTACTTTTCGACATGTATCGGTATATATAATCATTATGCTAGTTCACCTTCTTTATTCGCGGGGATACCTATATTCATTGCATTTCAATATGAAGCATTCGTCAGTCTTGTAATACTATGAATAGTACGTTTTCTACACAATGTACTTTATATTCAAACGGAGTATTTGGGCATATCGAGTCAAAGGACTGTGATTCCAAATTGACATATTTTCAGAATGTCCGTTGCAGTTTGAAACAACCGTCTGTTGTCTTGGTATCCCTAAATACACCATGCGTATATAGACAAAGGATATAGGTAACCTCGCAGATATAAAAGGTGAACTAGCGTTTAAGGTCTAGTGCTACGCACGTATACGTAGATTTCAACCTTCTCAATTTTATGGTGCCTGCAAATTGATAGTTAATATTTGATTCTTTTGTATTTGGTCGGAAATTGATTTTGTTGGTTTCCTGTCACACACCTTAGCACAGCCATCAGAGATACCCTTCCAATCTCAAATCCACAGATATAAACTAGACCGTAGAAACCGTTGGTTCGAACAGGGAGTTACTGATGTGATTCTGTTTTGCTTCCCTCCCCACTGCAGCTAACGTTGCAAAAAATGGAAAGCCATAACAATTAGTGCAGTTACATTAATTCTGTCGTAGTCAGTCATACGACTTTGATGTTGGAGAATTTTCAGTCTGGATGAAACTGAACAACATGGCAGTAGAGCCTGGCAAGGTAAGAGGAACTTACTTGGCCGCTGACTAGCGTTTGTGTGTGTGTGTGTGTGTGTGTGTGTGTGTGTGTGTATGTGTGTATGTTTGTTTGTGAGTGTGTGTGTGTGAGTGTGTGTGTGTTTGAGTGTATGTGCGTGTGTGTGTGTGTGTGTGAGTGTGTGTGCGTGTTTGTGCGTGTGTTTGTGAGTGTGTGTGTGTGTGTTTGTGCGTGTGTGAGTGTGTGTGTGTGTGTGTGTGTGTGTGTGTGTGTGTGTGTGAGAGAGAGAGAGAGAGAGAGAGAGAGAGAGAGAGAGAGAGAGAGAGACAGGGCTAAAACCTGTCCTGCAAAGTCTAGACATTTAGACCTAGACCTCTGAGTGTTGTTTTGATTATGACAGGCAATCCCTGCTTTACAGATCATCAAATTTAAACATGCCCTCCCACCAGTCATGATATCGACCGCTTCGTACAACGGATACCTCATTGAAAAAACAGGGTCGCATGGAAGAGGCACCGGGCAGGTGGTATGGGCTAAACTTACGCGGAGGAACAAGCGCAGAGGTAAGCTAGAACTGACAAGTTTGGTCTTCTGTTAAAATAGCTCTCCTTACCCCGTGCAACAAATACTACTGTATAATTGACATTTCCAGACATAAGAAAGCAACATTGATTGATATGCCAGACACGTATCTTAACAGGTTAAAAAAAAAAGTTATGAAACATTACTGTTGAAAGAAATATTACAGCATCGCAACTAGAATTGAGTCAACGATTTATGGTTACGGGTATGGGTGAAACATGGGTCAGGCCCTCCTTCTGACCCACAAAGGTAAATTTGCTGTACAATGAGGGAGGGGGGCGACGAAGATTACATCGGTGATGAAGCAATGTCAATATTCGTGAGTTTGAATTTACACCACATTCCCCTCGATCCTTAAGCCACTCCAAATTGCTATTGTAGACTCCGGTGATGCCATGTACAGCGCAGAGAGTGGTGAAACGCTTTTCATATCCGTGCTGCACCCAAACTAACAGATACCAGTGGCTGTTGTGTCACCTCGGCGGAAATCTTAGCTTATATTAGATAAAGAAGAAAAAGAAGAACCCCTACCTTCCAACTCATTTTCAGGCCCATTAACGAAACCACGACATATTTCCCTTGGTCTGAGACAACTGTAGGTGTTGAATGCAATATGAAAGAACTCTAACCAACCATTATGATACAGCTAGCTACATTTATGCAATTACCAAGAAGCGAGAGAAAGTCGAATGTCCTAGAATATATTAGACATACTCGTATATATGCACATAGATGTGTATGGATCTTTCCACTGTTACATATCTATGATTGTTACCATGTGACCTGTACTTAGCCCAGTTGGGCAAATATGTGCAATGAAGTTATTCATTCATTCACTATCTACTCCCACCAAAAAAAAATATAGAGGGTCTACATGGTGAGTATTTAGCAAGGCACTATAAATTCAGGAGGCCTGGCATTTCGTTATTGCGAAAGGTTTTGAGAAGAGAATCCATCGGATTTTTGTATAATTTTCATGGAAATCATTCGTCTGGAAAAACTCGACTAAGCAATTCGTGGAATTTGTCAAAAACGTTTAACGATGGATTCTGAATAACAGAAAACAAATGATTTTGCTATATAGAACTGAGTCATCTTACAGACAGTTGTACCTTTCTACTACCATTCTTCGATAGGATTGTTAAGCCGTAGACAATGCTGTAGGGTTGATTTTATTTGATCTATTCGTCTGTATAGTGAGAAATACAGCAGTACAGCCAGGGCTACCCAACTAGCCGGAGGCTATTATCAAGGGCTAGCCCTGGTAACAACACAATATACAATAACAGCAAAACGTTTACCGATACATGAAGTTTCTTTTTTGAACTAGGTCATACAGGCAACGCAAGATACGGAGGGTTGATGCGAATTAGGATTCTATCATGGTCAGGCGAAGGATACGCATGGTTACAGCACATGGAATTGAAGGAACTAATTACGCATTAATAATAATTTGCCGCTATTAGACCATGTTGATTTGATTATATGGATGGCATCCTCGATCTGGGAATCCCAAAACTGATGCGAGCCTGCGAACAAATTAGAATGAAAAAATACCAAAAGACTTTTGCCTTTACTATGAAATCTAAGTGGTTGAAAAATGGGCAACAACGGTGTTAGTTTGCAAAACTGAACAAATTGTTCGTTTTTGTTTCTCCGCATCCTTGTAGACGTTGGAAATGAGGCTGATATTCTGTCACATTAGCGTACGTTTTCCTGTAATATCTGTTGCAACGTAAGGCATTCATTTGCTCATTTTACAGCTGTGCAGTACAATCTATGGTATGGTTGAAACCATGAGTCTTTTGAGGCCCGCTCCTTCCAACTCCTGTGACTCTCGCAAACTGTGCCCCATTGCCATCTAACTCCTCTGGCGTGTTTTCTGTTTTATTTGGTCAATTTTCTACTATTTTTCCAGCGACCTGTGGAGCCTGGTAGAGGCTAGGGAAGGTCAGCCCAATGAGCTCCTTGGTCAGCCTGACCCCTCTTTAAAAAATAGATGAAATATAGAAAAAGTAAGGTATACCGGCGTCGAGACAAGACAAGAGAGGGGGGGGGGGGGGTAATCCCTACTTCACCCATACCCGGCGCTCAAAACAACATATTCCCATAGCCTCTATCTGCCGTCAGACGATGACCTCTGACCTGCACAACTGGCTCCACCACAGTAAATGACATCAGCGTGTCGCTACTATTCTACTGGCACTGGGTGACAGAAATCGTAGAGTGAGGAACGCAATGTAATTAGGCAAAATGAACGTCTTCGAGTTTTGAAGTGATTTTCCTCTTGTATTTCATTGATATTTCCAGTGCTTGTGAACGTGTACACCTACACTACTTCAGCACCTGCTGACGGCACCTATGTTTTACTGGAGTTTGTTCAGTCTGGAAAGTTCTTCTACGCCAGCAAAAACAACCCACAAAAGCTGCGTCTAAAGGTGAGTTACAAACAAATAAGGAAAAGCGTCATATATAAATTGTGTTGGCAGGGGTACCTAAGCATTTGCACGTGCACGAACCCTACGAGATTCGTACGAACATTATGTGATACGCACGGATCACTATGCGAAAACGTACGAACCTTATGTGATTCGCACGAATCACTATGTGACACACACGAACGTTATGCGATTTGCACGAACCGATTTGCGCGAAACCGGCCAACCACCGCCGGGTCACGTGACATTGCGTCATTCGCATAAGGTTCGTGCAAATCACATAAGGTCGTACGTTTTCGCATAGTGATTGTGGAAATGCTGTGCTGTAGAGCTATTGATCTTTCAAGTGTGGTAACACGTTCAGCCAAATGTTAAGAACAGAGTTGATTTATCGTTAAAGAGATTCATCATTCACGTAGGAGGGGGGATGGGGCAGATGATCTACCACGGCAAGCCTGACCAAGTCTCGTACTCTCTCGCGAGACTTGGTCACTTTCCGTGAACTGATAGCCATCGAAAATTTTGAGGGTTTTTTTTGCATTTAAAACTGCCGCTGTTAGAAGATAATTTTGGAGAAACCAGAGTCAATGTAATGATTGTTATCATGCTTACAGGAGGGGGACTGGGACCCCTATTCAGAAAATCCTGAAGACATCTCGACAACTTCGGACCCGCGAGTGTTCCTGATGAAACGGAGTGGGTCAGATGTCGTGTTTACCCATCACGGCTTTTCTGGTGCTGCCATCTCCGTGTTTCCCAACCCAGAAAAGCCGGCTGAAAACAAGTCCGAAGGTACAGCATTTGACCGTCTCTTTTATCCATCGATATCCTCCTACGCAGGGACATCCAACGGCGAAACAACGGATGTACCCTGCTTTCTCAACCGTCATTCTTAGTTCCAGACAACCCTGCTTGTAAATATGAATGAACTTACTGCCGGCTTATATATGCGAGATCCCTTTTGAAAACGGAAAGGCCCATTCTCTTTGAGACGTTGAGACTTTGTTAGAAAATCCATTAGTGACGTGCCCCAGGGCACGCCACTAATCTTCCTGGACTTCATACATAGATAACATATTACATACAGTTGTCTGATTGGCTGACAGCCGGTTTGTGGCGACGCCCACAGTAACCAAGAGTGACGGTTGAGAAAGCAGGGTACATCCACCCTGGCGTTTTCACTGTTGGATGTCCCTGCGTAGGAGGATGCTTTTATCACTTTTTAAACGTCTTTGACAATTTGGCCATATGCATATAGCGCTCCACGCCTGACTTAATCTCCAAGCGGTGGCAGCCAAACAGTATCCATGTAAGCAATCTTCATTCGACCCCCAAAGACATGGATACTGTCTTTCTGTCACCTTAGAATCACATACACAAAGTTGTTTATCATATATTTGCGCATAATGGCTACATCTTCGACATTATTTGAACAGAGGACTTTTAACTTACTGATTGATATACAGTACACTTGATTTCGAAAAGTGTCACCATCGCCGAAAAGTGAAATAGTGTTTGTTTGCTTGTTTGTTTGAACCTTTGTTTACGCTGCACATAATTTCTGAATGGTAAAAGTTGATTTGTAAATAAAACTGTACTTGTGGTATAGATTTGTTGATTCAATTGTTTGCTTGAAAGTCACAATCCTTTGATATTGGCCATGCTTGAAAGTAAACGAGGCTTCGAGAGCAAATCAAAGAATGACAACTATTGAAAGACATGAGAACTTTATTGCACGGCAATTGTACATGGTACAAGGTATGACAACAAATATTACGCAAGTAAAAAAAAAGTAAAGGATAAAGCTTAACATCCTAGTTAACATATATATAAGACTGACCGTACTTTTTTTCATAAATAAACCAGGAGAGAATGGACAACATCTTAAACTTGTTACTCCGAAACTCCGCTGTTGCTCGGATGGTGACTGCATGGAGGTTGTGGAGTAACCACCAAACCACTGCAAGTTAGTCCAAGTGGCTGCCGAGCATCAAGATCAGCCGAGATTTTTCTTAAAGTGTGTCGATGTAGGTTAGACATCCAGGTAATAAGATATGCTAAAAAGCAGTTACTTAGTCAGTGTCACTGACGAAAACTGGTGGATTCCAGTTGAAACATCTGACCGTTTCCAAAATAATATCCAGTTACTTGAGTAACTGCTTTTTGGTTAACGCTATGTCACACTTAATCGTAAGGTTCTTTATGCACAGCCTCGAAATTTTAACTTGAAAGTTCATCTGTGTTGGTAGAAGTCATTCTTGAAATAGTTGAACTGTAATTTCCAACACAGCGGTGAATTGTTCATTCCTTGACAAAGACTGGTGCTGTGCATTCGAAAATTTAGGTAAGTTCAATTTTTGTGTTGGAAATTACAGTTCAACTATTTGAGCCATGAAATTTATTAAGGACCAACGTTTTGATGACCATCTGTCATCTTCGTACAGAACAATACTTAACATTTGGAACCGCATTATCTAACCATTGTTACCTGACAATATCTATTAATATTGGATGGATGGCCTTTATTGTACATTTGTGCTCAAACAAGCTAAGTACAGGTCGTAGCGCTAGTGATAAGGTACAATTTTGACAAAAAAAGGTATCTTATCATCTCTACATATGCTAATACATTCAAGTATGTACAAGTTCAATGTCTTCTCGCTTCTTAAAACAGTTATAAACATAAGGACAAATGGAATCAATAATATATGGTTTATCTAATTGCATGAGAAATATGAATTTTTCCGTGGTATTCAAGTATCGGAAATTTGGGAACATATGTTGTATATTTTCAACAAGGACGTTTCTTTCGTTGTTGTACAAAGTACAGTCAACAGTAAAGTGGCACTCATCCTCTATCTTATTCAAGTTACAGTATTGGCAGATTCTTTCTTCCAGAGGAAAGTGGTTATGTCAGCCTTTTTCAATGCGGAGTCTATGTGAGCTAATGCGGAGCTTTGTGATGGCTGTTCTGTGCCGAATGTTTGCAATCTTTAAGTATTTCTCGTCGTTGTAAGTAGTCTTATTATATAATAAGTAATCTGTATGTTCGTAATTTGTTGTTGTTGCGCATTGCTGTTACGAAAGATTGAAGGTACATATCTTTTAAACGTTGGTCGATGGATGGAATTATTTGTGATGGATTTAGGACAGATGATATGGGAGAGTGCCAGACATAGCCAAAACCACATTCCTCTAGCGTCTTGCGGACTCCAGAAGCCCAGCATTTAGCCCCTAATGTGTCCAGTTCAAGTTGACACAAAAGCGCGTCTGCTGATAGACTATCAGCTGGCACGTTCTGGCGTACTCTAATATACTGTTTGATGGCGTTAAGGGATGCTTCTAGTTTAAGACGGTGTCTTCCCAGTAATTTACGGTTGGGACTGCATCACCCAGTTCCAGTGCACTGAAAACCAGTCAGCATAGCCCTGATGAAGCTGATGACAGATGGCCATGGAAACATTGGTTCTTAATCAATTTTATGTGACAGCCAATTCTCGGCTTTGTTGTTTTTGTGTACGAGCAATGCTGGAATGTTGGAAGTGTACGTGGTTTTTGCTTGTTACGTTTGGTTATGGATTACAGAGAAATTTTTTCTGAAATAACGCTATGCCACTTTGTCCATAGATATCTTGCTGTAGATGATCTGTGATTGTATTTGTATGGCATGACGTTTGTCTCAGTGGTAGTTCAGTATTGTAATGATCGAGTTCAGTGGTAGTTGAAGACATTGTTTTACGTGAACAATCGTCATGCATTGCATCTCTCTGGAATTGTCAGCCGCTGGAGTTTGATCTGTTGCTGTGATTTGAATTGTATTCCTTTTACATATTAAGTACAATAGAAAAGGCCATAAAAGGGTCAATGGAGAGAGACCAATTAAATCGGAGACTAAGGGAGAAGAGGGAAGGGAGGTGTGGAAATTAAAGGAATTGTCCCAAGATCTGATGCTTTTGTGATTATTCGAACCTTCATAACGTTGTTGATGTGTCTGTTTTATTGTAGTCTTTGTGACATAATCACAAGTAGACCCATATCCATCCGGATGTTTGGAGCATATCCTGCACTATGATCTCCGGTCAAACGTAGGGTTGAAAATAGGTTTATCCACTTATTGTCGTGATGGCTGAGTGCTTTCCCATGCCATATGTTCGGTTATACGGAGGATTGTGACTAGTAAGGTAACATTTTCACAAAAATGTAGGATGTGTCTCTCTATTTTTTGTCAAGCTACTCGCATACAACACTATATATTTAGTCTCACCCCGAGGCATGTGTGTGTTTATGTGTTTGTTTGTTTGTGTGTGTGGGGGGGGGGGGGGTACTTGCGTGTTTGCGTGTTTATGTGCGTGCGTGTGTGTATGTGTATGTGCGTGCGCATGTGTGTGTGTGGGAGAGAAGCAAGCAAGATCCAATCCTACATACTTGATCTTCTTCGTCAGCTTAGACCAAAACTCGCCACAGAAATGCGGCAACAAGATTCTTAGCTGCTTTATATACCAGTTCTAAAATCAAATGTGTAGAATGACGTGGGTCGAAGAAGCAGGCAGATTTAGGAAGTCTTAACGAGTCCAAGTAGACTCTATTTGCAAAATGCCCCCCCCCCCCCTTCTATTAGTGACTCTAAAAGCGCGCCAATGACCTCTACACAGGTCAGGTAGATTGGTGAAAACAGAACACGTGTTGAATTAAAACTGTTGTATTGTCTTTCAGCTGCAACAAACAAACGATAATTCTTGTTCTCACCCATTGCCTTCAGGGCCATTACTCTAGTTCAGCTTAAGTTTTCGGAAGCTTTGTGGTTGTGTTTGTGGTTTAACAGCATCACTCGTGCAGCTAAGAAGGTATTGCTGTGACGTTTGGCATGTCGGCAGGTGTCGACGAAACAAAGGGCCTTTTGATTGTGAGCTTCAAGCGACTTTGTATGGTACAACATGGGTCATGCCGGGGTCATGTCAGGACGTTGGTGTGTTGGACGAACGCCAACAGGAAGAATCCGCACAAAAGAGCCGGACTATAATGACTTAGTCGCATGCCTAATCATATTAACATGAGACTTTGAGACTTTAACATGAATACAACAACAAGCGTTTTATATTCAATTGAACAGTTTTGCCCATGATGAAAATGATTCCTATTCCTTGATTATATACATCACATTCTGAAGAACATATGCCTAATCTTGGGTGAGTGGTTTGAGTTAGATGCCAAGCTGTACATTTTGCAAATTCATGTAAATTTCGGGTTACTTCTATGTGTTAAAACAACTTTAAGCTAGATTGAATATATTTTGAACTGTTACCAACGGAAATCCTGCAACCAATGCAAGAAGGTAGGTCTGCTGTACCGGTTAAGAAAATGGCAGTGATGCATTCTATTGCTAGGAGGCGCTAGTGTGCTGTGCTTTCATATCTTTTTGAGTGGTACATTAACCCACACCTTAAACAATAAATTCCGTACAGTTAGCGATATCGATAATGCATGACTTAAACAAGCTAGAAGATGTTTCAACGGTTGGTCGTATTGCAATATTCAACCCTACGTTTGACAGGAGATATGGCTTTAATTTTCAAAAATACTTCAACAATCTGACAACCACAATGTGAACCCGGGATTACTCGTTGTCCTGTATTAGGGCCCCGCTAAAGACTACCACAAAAAGATATATCAACAGTTTGAAGGTTCGAATAATCACAAAAGCACTCGATTTGGGGTCAATTATTTTTATTTTCACACGTCCCTTCCGTCTTCTCCCGATGTAATTGATATGTGTCTCCCTTTGTCCCTTTAAAGAATAGTCTTTTCTAATCATGTATAGATGGTTGACTTCAAGGCACAACAAACAGGTCGAATTTCAGAGGCATACAATTCTGTACATAAAGGAGAACCGGCATCTGACATCTGACTGAAGCCGTGGAACATTAGTAATAGTAAGGGTTAACCAGACGAATTCATGTAGATGAAATGCAAATTTATACATGAGATGCAAGTTTATTCAGAACATGCAAATGTTCCATGAAAGGCAAATTTATTCCTGAGAGGCAAATCTATTCATGGAAATTCAATTAATGACTTTATAATTACGTCATATTACGTCACAATGATATAAAAATTTAGAAATTTTAAAACTTGACGAGCATATCACCCCCTGCAAACTTGGTGATCGTACAGTAAGCCGTTTTGAAAATACGAAGGGGGGTCGAATGAGCCCCCCCCCCCCCCGAATGCCCCAAAAGCCCAGTCTGGATAGGGTTAAACTCTATGAGCCATTTAATCTATGTGCCGGTTCTAAAAATTCTAAATGACGTGTGTCGAAGAAGCCAGAGGATGTGCCTTTTAAAAAACTTCGCGTCCTGACTCGTAGTGCCCCCCCCTCCCTTTAGTAACTCTACTAGGGTACCATGCAATGACCTCTGCACAGGTCAGCTGGATCGGTCAAAACAAAACACGTGTTGAATGAAAACCCAGTTGTGTTCCTGTTGTGTAAGTGTCAGTCACTGACGAAAACTAGTGGATGCTAGTTGAAATGTCTGACCGTTTCCAAAATCATATCCAGTTGCTTGAGTACCTGCTTTTTTGGGCGTTTTCAGTTGTGTTATCTTTTCGCTACAGTAAACGAGAACACAAAATAATTCTTGCGGTCATTGTTGTGGGTAGCTTTTGCGATTTCGTTTGTAGTTAACGGTGCTTGCGGTGTGCTTGTGGTTGTGCTAATGTGCTACAAAATGGAAAACGATAATTGGAATTTTAAACCCTTAGCTTATATAGTTACATATTTTATCAATGTATATACATGGCAAGGAAAAACCACGTTAACAGTTCGAACATTGGAATGATCACAAAAACACCAATACTTGGGTCAGTTTCTTTAATTTCCAAACCTTACTTCTTTTCAATGGTTTTCCTTATATGTAATTGATATCTCCGTCCTTTGACCCTTTACTGACACACTTTACTGGGATACACTTCAACACACAACAGATCAAATTCAAGAGGAATACAATGCTGTACTTACTAGGAAACATACTTTCTTCATGACATTGTAGAAAATATCCTCGACTACCACCGTACGGTGTCTCACTGAAGTTGTATCTGTATCTATATAGCCGACATGTTGAGATCTTACTGCGGCCGAGTGATTTGATAGGGCGCTCAACGAATTTTACATTATCTTTTTAGTCATACTCATACCTTTTGCATGACCGTCTGATTGTGATGAATGAATACGTTTATTGTACATACAATACATGGTTTAAGTATACAGGTGACAACAAAAGAATAGTTGACAGATACATGAATTATGTACAACACAAGAGTCCGCTTCTCGCTTCTTTGTGAAACAAAACATGTAGGAACAGATCTGTTTACTATCAAAAGATTGTCTTAATTCATTAGAAATATTAATCTGTCTCTATGACTTAGGTGTATGAAGTAAGAAAACCGGTATCTACCGGTATCGATCTATACAGTTCAGCTCTCTGTTATTCTTGACTTCTGGGACTTATTTATACAAAACTTTCGTCGAAATTCTTTGAAAGTAACGTTTAGCTTTATATTCCACCATTACAGCCTTCTATGACTTGCCACAGCACTTTTTGGTAATGGTATGAACGAGTTACAGCAACAAGGAACATAAAGCTAGAAGCCGATTTTGTTGCTAACATTCAGTCTCAAAAGCATTCAGTTTCGTGCCATTTGGAAACGATTGAAGAAATGATCGTGATTTCTGTTATTGAAGTTATTGAAGTTATTTTCGTTTATCAGTTATTCTAAAGTCTGTGAAAATGTTGGAGATGTGGATTGAAGAGCAAGAGGTGCTATTTACAGGCCGCGAAGTCGTGAGATAAGCGTGCTCAATTTTAAAAGAGTACACTGCACAATTCTTACTTGGTTATGCACATTACGAAAAACACATTACTTGATTATGTGGCATTATCATCCAAAAATAACGTCACGATTTTGTCGATTCTCAGTATTCAGTATTGATTGTCTGGGTTTATTTGTCCATGCTCGGTGTGGGTTCAGGGAATGGCACAACTTCCAAACGATCAGCACTTGTTCTCTCTTTGGTGAATCCCGCAAAATGTACCGGTTGAAACTGTTGAGACTCTTTTGGCCAATCTCCTGTGAACATATTCCAAAATTACGGCTTTTTCACCAAATCATTCTATCGATTTAACCTAATTTTTTAAATCTTTAATCTTACATTTATTTTTGACCCACACATGTACTGCTAACAACGCAAAATTTATCTTATAGACAGGATCACCCTGTAAATAGCTATAGCCACTTTAGAATAACTTGCCTACAGATCCCAGTTATACCGTATACGGTCGTGTACGAAGTATTGGGAAAAGAATACTGACCAATATTACTGATTTCATGGATTTTTAGCAGACATTTTTGTATTTTACCGTTCCACTATCTTATCGTTACATTTTATCGTTAGACTATATAAATCCAATAACAAAGAATTATGGGAAGAGTAAAGACATTTGGATACTGGACCATACAACTGCACTAAAAGAGACAAACCTTACCTTCTGGCATGAGGACAGCAATTTGATTGTTGTCCTCATCTTCAACAAAAGTGATGACGTTGCCCTTGCTTTTTTCGTAACAAGAAGTGAAAATGAAGTCAGATCCATCCGAACTCATCAGGAACATGCGTGGGTCGTTAATTGCCGTGATGTCTTCAGCATTTTCCTCGAAGTTCAGAATATCATCACCCTGTGGGCAAAAAGAAATTATATATGTATGATGGTCCTTATTCTACTAAGAACAACTTAATTAGCTTAATCTAAATAAATATTTGATTAGCAAGCTGATGACAAGTTTTGCCTTCTTTATCTCCAACCAATACACCTTACCTGAATGAGCGCGAGCTGTTTGGGTGCGTTCGGCAGGGCGAAGATGTACCTTTCAGACTGCAGAAACTGCAGTACAACATATGTCCCAGTCGGTTCACCAACTTGGAGCTTCTGGTAGCTGTACACAAGCAGAATCGCTGAAAGAAACAAGATTTCGAATATCTCATACCTCCGTGAAATATTTTCCTTGCAATAAATGTTATGTTTCATGGTTTGTGGTCGAATGTTTTTGTCAACATGTTACCTTCGCCAAGAGTGTTGTGTTTCCTGAGACGTTGAAGGGTTAAAAAGGTGTGGGTTTCATAGCTGTTTGTCCGACAAGCTAAATGAATGAGGATATATATATCACAAGAAGGGTAATAACTCAACTATTTCAACATAACTCTATCCTTCCCTTTGGTCAGAAGCAGACAGACATGCCATATGCTTATTTTCATCTCTAAGATTCAATTGAATTTTTGTTTCGTTGCTGGAGTGAGGCATGAATTACTTCAGAGCGGCAGTCAGGTCCTGAATGTGCGTTGTGTTTATCAACTAACTAAAAGATACTTTTGAATAAGATACATTGAACAATACGTATGCCGTAGAATACTATATTTTCAGTATTGAATGATAGAAAAATCATACATGCGGCCATTTTTAAGTAAAGGTGGCCATTATTACACATTTATCATGCAAATTATGTTCATGCGCGAAATTGACTTATGAGACTTCCATTACCTTCGTACTTGTTACCCGGCGTCAGGTTCTCAAACCGAGACGCCCTCCATCTTTTTTTGTCGTTAATAGTCACACGTTTGGGCTGGAGGAAGCCTGTAGACGACGTGGTGTTGTTCATTATCACCATTGGATTTGCTTCACTAAACTTGAGCTGAATCTTATGAAAAAAATGTATAAAAAGTTAAAACAATACAAGATAATATCTATAATTGATGTATCATCTATTTCAAGTTGTTCATAAATATGTTAGCATTTCCGCCTATGACAGCGCTGTAAACGTCCAAATGTTCTTTAAAATGTGACCGGTTTGGCGGAAGGGCGCGGTAATAGGCCGAAATTGCGCGGTTGTCTTTCTAACTTTTGCTACGTACACCTTGGTGATCGTTATAGCTGAGCATATATGTTTTTATTTCCTATCATTTGTGTGCATGGGAAACAATATCTGCCAGCGAAGCCTCTTTGTATTAGTCCGCAGCAACGGTGATGCGTTTTTTTTTTTGTTCGCTTGATGATCCAAATAGCAGCGTTTTTCATGCACTTCCAATGAATTTGCGTCACCGGATATAATTTTTTTTTTCAATTTTCATCTTTCACAAACATGAAGCAATTAGCTTCTATATCATGTAAGCCGCTATCATGAGAAAATATAAGCAGCTTCGAAGAAAAAATGTGAAAAATGAAGCTTCTTAATCTTTGGTCCAAAGTTAAAATGTCACTGTATGGTCTACCCCAAATAAAGAGACAACAGACGATACCGAGAAGTTAATCAGAAAGAAGCGGAAAACGTTAACGGTCTTCTACCGTATTAATTAAGTCCTACGTTTCTTGGTATTCAAAATATTCTTCAATTTGCCATATTACCTTTTTTTCTTGTTTTTTTTTTTTTTCTTGTAAAAACAAATTATCAACAATTACGTTCCTGGTGCAAAACCACTGCTGTCATCGTGCACACTGCGTATTGGCGGCTCGTTCTCTTAGATTTATACTACCTCTACCAAGCAGCCACACAGCCATACATGAGAAAATATATCTCAAGAAAAAAACTACACATAAGGGCTTCTGTAATATTTTCATTCACGTCTGTACAGGTAACGGTAGAGTCCTTTCAGCTGGGAAGAACACACACACACACAACCCTACACACACACATAAAAGCGCCCGCGCGCACGCACAAACACACACACACACACACACACACACAAACCAAGATGTTGTTTTAAAAAGTAGTAGTTAAAGTATTGTCGGAGACCACTTTTTGTCGGGGGCGGTCTTATACAGAGGAACACAGGAACAAAAAAACGTCTTATGATAGAGGGGTGTGGGAATGGCGTGATTCGAAAATGTTGTTACTCTGTTTGTTCCTGGAACTATCTCCATGAGCACACAAAAGCACTCCGCGGCAAATCAAGCCTTACCGTTGCAATTGCTGCCGACTCTACCTGCACGTCACCTCGAGAATTCTTGTTTCCGGCGACAAGAGTCTGCCTCTATGAACAAGAAACATTAATGGTTAAAATTTAAACATTGACACGGATATGGCCAATTAATGATCTAAGAATATCGATCCTTTATTCACCTTTGTACGCATTACGCATTCTACCAAAACTGTCCCTGAAGTTCCAGAGCAAGCTGCAAGAGAGCTCGCGCTAACACTACTCCTTCCTTACATCCAAAGCTATGCGTCACCAAAACATTATTCGGAAAGTTATCCGACCCAAAAACACAACAAAGACACACACACACACACACACACGCGCGCGCGCAAACACACACGCAAACACACAAGCAGAAACGAAACGAACACTCAAAAAATTCAACAGCGAAGGCAAGTCATGATCAAGACAAGTGACGTTTACCTGTGGCGCAGGCTCTACGGTCTTCTTGGAACTGCGATTTCCCATGATCACACTCTGGTTATTCTCGTCAGCTTATACCAAACCTCAGCAGATAAATGTTGGGCCAGAACTTTTAGCCCCTTTATATACCAGGTCTAACAATAGAAACGTGTGGGAATAACAAGAGTCGGTGAAAAACATCATTGTGTCCGGACTCTGTTTATGCATGTTTTTAAAGTTGCCAAGGGATACCTTCCTCATCAGTAACAATATCAATGTGCAAAAGACCTCTGCAGAGGTATATCTTTCAAAACAGAACATATTGAACAAAAACTGTTATGTCGTGTTTATTCAGTTGCCAAAAATAAGAAGACTCATTCAGACATGAGATCAATAACTACTATTTAGGTAATGTTTTCGGTAATGTCTGTAGTTGATTGTAGTTACACAGCATCCAACACAAGAAGCTATCGATGGATTGCTTTGGATATTTGGAATGTGGACACGTGTTGCTAATCACCTGTCCACATGAGTCGGTGAAAAATATTATTGCTTGAAGACTCTGTTTAGACGTGTTTTTAAAGTTGCTAGGGGAAACCTTCCTCATCAGTAACACTATCGGCGTAGTTTTCATTTAGCTACCACAAATAATAGGACCCATCCATACACGAGAGCAATAACTACTATTCATTTAATGTTTTTGGTAATTTCTGTATACTTCTGGTTGCTTGTGGTTACACAGCATCTAACACAAGAAGCTATTGGTAGATCGCTGTTAATATTTGCCATGTGGACTATTGTTGACAATCAAATATCAACATGAGTCGGTGAAAAATATTATTGCATGAAGACTCTATTTAGGTGTGTTTTTTAAGTTGCTAAGGGATACCTCCCTCATCAGTAACACAGTGTGCCACAGACCTCTGCAAAGGTATTTTTGTTCAAAACAGAACCTACCGTACAAAAACTGTCGTGTTGTTTTTTAATTAGCTGTCAAAAATAAGAGGACACATGCAGACATGAGATTTGTATAAACTCAGTATGAATACAGTTCATGTTTCGATAACATTTGTAGTTGTTTGTGGTTAAATGGCGGTTAACACAAGGAGCTATTGACAGAATGCTGTTGATAAACACCTGTCCACATTATTCGGTGAAAAATATTATTGCTTGAATTCTCTGTTTAGGCGTGTTTTTAAGTTGCTACGGGAAACCTTCCTCATTAGTAACACTATCAGTGTGCAAAAGACCTCTGCAAAGGTATATATTTCAAAACAGAACATGCCGTGCAGAAACTGTTATGTCATTTTTATTCAGCTGCCACAAATAAGAGGACTCAACCATACAAGAGAGAGATAGCTGTTATTCAGGTAATTAAATGTTTTCGGTAACGTCCGTGGTTCATTGTTGTCATACAGCATCTAACACAAAAATCTATCGATTAATTGCTGTTGATATTTGGCATGTTGACACGTGTTGCCAAACACCTAGTACCCACATTATAGTCGGTGAAATATATTATTGCGTGAAGACTCTGTTTAGGTTTGTTTTTAAAGTTGCTACGGGAAACCTTCCTCACAAGTAACAATATCAGTGTGCAAAAGACCTCTGCAAAGGTATATCTTTCAAAACAGAACATGTCGTCGTACAAAAACTGTCGTTTATATTTAGTTCTCACAAATATGAAGAAACACCCAGACACAAGAGCAATAACTACTATTCAGTTCATGCTTTCGGCAGCGTCTGTGGTTGTGGCATCTAACACAAGAATCTATTGGTGAATAGTTGTTGATCTTTGGCATGTGGACATGTGTTTACCACATGAGTCGGTGAAAAATATTGTTGCGTGAAGACTCTGTTTATGCATGTTTTTCTAAAGTTGCCAATGGATACCTTCCTCATCAGTAACACTAGCAGTGTGCCAAATACCCCTGCAAAGGTATATGTTTCAAAAACAGAATATGCCGTACAAAAACTCAGTTGCCGTTATTCAGTTGCCACATCTAAACACAAGAGCAATAACTACTATCCAGTTAATGTTTTCGGTAGCGCCTATGGTTGTGGTTGAATAGCATCTAACACAAGAATCTATTATATTGATGAATAGTTGTTGATCTTTTGGCATGTGGACAGGTGTTGAAAAAGGGCCACTTTGATTACGTAATTCAAGTTGGTTATGGGCTTGATCCCTCTTTCTTCATAACTACCAATAAAAACGTTTAACATCTTACAAAATAAACTGGTGTGAAAAAATGATTCAAAGAAACGACATTGTTGTTGCGTGTTAACCATGTTTATATAAATGTGTGTGTTTTGAACGTTACTACGCAGTATATTACTTGTCGTAACTAAATATACACAAACGCATACAGGCACGCAAACAAAATACACACAAACGACCAAGCAAAACAGCAGCCAAGTCAAGTCAAGGAGCTTTTTTATCACCAACCCCTCAACCTGGTCATCGTCTTACACCGTTTTGAAGTCGAAAACATCAAGTTCTTCGTTCCCATGGCAGAAAACTTCTTGTGTTTTGGTGTTGTTTTTTTGTAACGGTGGCTGCTTATGTATTAGTCCTTCCATCAGTATATGCATTATGCCCGCCAGTGACCTTATCTAGGGTCACGTTTATCTTACAACACTGAACACACAGGTCAAGTCAAGCGGAACAGACCACCTGTAACTGTTGATGTCTGTTTTGGAAAGGTGCTAGGAAATGCCCAACTAGTACGTTAGACTCTGTTAGAACGCCAATGACCTTAATATGCGGAAGTCAAGTAAATCTTTCAAAACAGAACATTTGATGAAGACATATAAAGTCTGTTGTGTTTATTGAGCTGCAAGAAATAGGGGTGGGTAGCGGTGCGGTGTACCGGTGTCACAGCGATCTCGCCCCCCGTGATCTCGCCCATAGGACACCCATACTCGTAAGTACAATAGAAAAGGCCATAAAAGGGTCAATGGAGAGAGACCAATTAAATCGGAGACTAGGGGAGAAGAAGGAAGGAAGGGAGGTGTGGAAATTAAAGGAATTGCCCAAGATTGGATGCTTTTGTGATTATTCGATTCAGCGAGCAGATTTGAAGATAGTCTGGTCAGGTCTCAGGAGACTCTATTTGAAGAATACAAAACAATCCCCCACCCATCCCCCCGCTCCAACCCCCCATTCTCCATTAGTAACTCTATCAGCGTGCTATTGACCTCTGCACAGGTCAGGTAGATTGGTCAAAACAGAACATGTGTTGAATGAAATTTGTTCTGTTATCTTTCATCAGTTGCAACAAACAAGAACAACAAAAAATTCTTTTTCTCACCCATAGACGTCAGGGCCATAGATCTTGTTCAGGTTATGTTTTCGGCAGCGTTTGTGGTTTAGTTAGTGGTTTAACGGCATAACTTGAGCAGCTAAGGAGGTACGCTGTAACATTTGGCATGTCGGCAGGTGTCGACAAAACAAAGGGCCTTTGATTGTGGGCTTCAAGCGACTTTGTATGATACACAAGTACAGTACAGGGGTCATTTCGGGGTCATGTCAGGACGCCTACAAGTGTATTGCTTGTTGGACGAACGCCAACAGGAAGACGCAAACGGCAGGAAATCCGCACAATAACTATAATGACTCTGTCGCATTCCTAATCATATTAGTTATGCGAATACAGCAACAAACACTTTATATTGAATTAGGACAGTTTAGCCCATGATAAAAACTGATACTATTCCTTGATTAGATATACGTTATCACATTCCAAAGAACATATGCATAATCTTAGGGGAGTGGTTTGGGTTAGTTGCCAAGCTGTACAGTTTGTACTTTCATGTACTTTCATCGTGTTACTTCTATGTGTTAAGCCAAGTTTCAGCTAGATTAGATATGTTTTGGACTCTTACCAACGAAAATGTTACAACCAATGTTAGACAGAGGTCTTCTGTACCAGTTACGAAAAGGGCAGTGATGCATTCTATTGCTAGGAGGCGCTATTGTGCTGTGTTTTCCTTTTAGTGGTTCATTAAAACACACCTGTAGCAATACATTCTGTACAGTTAATTAGTGCTAATAATTAAAACTAGCTAGAATTTTTTCAGCTTTCATTAGTAGCAAAACTGTCAATTCTTAGCAAGTTAAAACAATGTTATGAACAAGAAACATACCTTTATGATATAAATGATTTTGAAAGTTGAAAAGCGATAACTCAGTTCAGAATCAGTAGCCATAAATTGAATATTGAAACAGGCAGATACTACAATATAACCCTTGACCAAAGGTTCTGTCCTTTCTGTCCAAAGCATATTGAAGATGAATTTCACTTTTTAATGGAATGTTCTGGATACGCTATTTTACGTAGTGAGCTATTCACATTTCTCGAATCCAGTACAGCAGATTTCAAGAGACTCGATGCTACAGACAGATTTGTATATATCTTTAGATGCCACAACTCCCATAATGCAAAGATATGCAAATATATCAAAGACTGCTTTGCTATTAGAAAGAATAATGAAACTCATGATTAGCCAAACTCGATTGTAATACTATATCAAAGACTTGTGTTAGCCCTTCTTGTTATGTTAATTAGCATGTTGAGTCTTATTCTTTACACCTATTTTGTACTTTGTATTATAGTCGTTGCCATACATTGTACCGTGTGCAAATGTCGTGCAATAAAGTTCATTCATACAAAAAAAAGTATCTAATATATAATTCTTAACCCTACGTTTGACCTGAGATATGGTATGAGAAATGCTTCAACCTTCTGGATGAATATTGGGCTACTATAATAATTGTTTATGTCATAAGAACTGTACAAAAAGACATGTAAACAATATTAGGTGAAAGTTAGAATAATCACAAAAGCACTCGATCTTGGGTCAATTCCTTTTATTTCCACACCTCCCTTCTATCTTCTCAACTGCCCTGCGATGTAATTAAGGATTAATGACCCGCCCCGAGGTGTATATGGTGTCACTCGGTGGTTTTATTCGGAGGTTATAGCAAAGGACCCTGCGTTATGACACCATATACACCGATGAACAGGCGGGTCAATAACGTTATTATCATATAGCCTATCCAAACTTGCAAACTCCTGTATGACGCATACATACGTGTGATAATTTCTTTGTCGAATATCTGAAAGTTCACATTTGTTCTTTGGTACATACATTTGTAATAAGATTACAGATTGTATTATGAAACCAAAATTTCCACAGAAAATATTCGAAACATTGCAGTCTCTGGCTTTTTAGAACAACAAAACTCATTATCAATGTCAGGAGCCATTCCCCCTTGCAGTCTGTACTTATTCTCTCTGCTCTGGCATGTGTTTCGTTCTTTTTGAGTGGCCAATGCCTGCATATCCCTTACTTTTTGGTGTGTATCGCTCCTTGATTGGTCAGAATGAATCGACACCGGCATCAGATGAGCGATGCACACCGGCCTAGCCGGAATCTATAGCTATGTGTTATGGCGTCATAACCAACGTGGAACGGGGCCTTCTGATTGGTCCGCGGCGCCTGGCTTTATGATAATTGATCTTTCTCCCTTGACCCTTTTGTAGGCTACTCTATTGTAGATTTGTACAAAGGTGAGTAAAAAAATGCAAGTAGTTTTAATTCATTCTCTTCGCCAATGGCGATAGAGTATGATTTTGCCGACTTGGGTCTGTATGTAGGTCAACAACACATAAGTCGAGAAATTGTGGATGGAACTTTTTGATTTTTTGCAGGTGTGTTGCGGTTGTCAAAAGGCATGCCTATTTCGAAAACGGTTTACCTGGCGTTTTCTTATGGTACAGCAGCGAGCTTTGTATTTTTTCGGGATTTGTTTCCGGAAGCATGAGTCAAAATGCAGCTGGGCGATTTCCACGATATTTGGCAGGTGTGTAGCGGTTGTGGAAAGGATTGTCATGTGCGAGAATGGTTTAGCTAGCTTTTACCTATGGTGCTGTAGCTGGCTTTGTATGTAAGTGCGTTTGTCTGTATGCAAGATAACTCGAGATGTTCTTGATGGATGTTAATGATATTTCGTTGATAGGTAGGGGACACAGAAAGGAAGGTCAAGTTCGATAATGGGCTTCCTGGCAACTTGTTTTGGTACTGCAAGTGAGCGTCAAAGTTTGCGCCTAAATTTTCCAGAAGTGCCAGGTTCATGAATTTTAAGTGGTGGATAGCTGTTGGGACTAGGAGTAAATGGTGTAATTTTGGGCCCCCTAGCAGCTTGTTTGGAACTGCAGTGGGTCTTATAGTCCGTAACTTTTTAGATGGATAACTCCTGAGGGGATTGAAAGATATTCTTTATTTTTGGTATGTAGGTACTTTGGGTGATTATCAACATAATGAGATGCTAATTATATAAATCACTATGTATTTAATATAATTACTTAGGGAAACTATAATGGTTGCAATATACTTGTGACGGAGTTACCTGAAAGGACTTGAATCGGCCCATAGATGCCTAAAAATAGAGAAGAATTAGGTCAAGAGAGCCAGTGGAAGCAGAGAATCCCTGACGTTGTCTTGGAAGCATGAAATTCTGATTGACCAGGGATGATATGTCTTGAAAGCATGAAATTCTGATTGACCAGGGATCATACCAGGTCATCTGTGTACTATTCGACCAGGCCGGAGTCTGGTGAGACTACTGATTTTGACAAAACACTATGAAAGTTGCGCTGGAAAATTGTACATAATTTCATTGTCATCAGTTCGCTGAGACGGTTATGTTTTTGGTAGCATTTGTGGGTTTGTGAGGAACACACGTTCATGCAGTCATTTGCTATTGGGGTAGGTACTCTTTAGTAATACATGAATAAGACGTTAAAGTCTTGATAAAGGCATGATTATTTGGCGAAGAGAATGTGTTTGTCGAACTTTAGTTTTTTGTATCGAGTTAGTCGAAATTTGGCACAAACGTAACGACATATATCCTTCAGATTAAAGCTAACCACACCGTTGGGAGATTGTCAGACGATCAGTAACGAGTTCCTCCAGATCTGACCAACCTACACCAACGTATACCAGCAAACGACAGACACCAGTGCTGTACAAGTCAAGTGCTACAGATTCCATATGTAAAAGGAGATGCGCCTACATTTCAAATAACATTATTTTACAATATTGACTGCTAACACAGCATATATATAACAACCCCTACGGTTGCTAAAATGTGTCAATTTATGAACATGAAGTGGGGCAGCGTTATTTTATGTCCTGCTATGGTTACGTATTTCTAGTAAATCTAGCAAATTGTTTCGATACTGACATTCTACTTACACCATTCTGAAGGTGTTCTGATTTAGCGATGCTATATTGTTACTCAGTATTAATTTTAAAAAATGTCTGATTATGATTTATGGATCATTAAAAAACACTATCACATGCCTCCATAATATAACATTCCCAGTAAGCTCAACTTAGAAAAACGTATATTTTAAAATATTTTTGAATCTTTAAATCATATTGATATTCATCAAAAACTGTTAACAAAAACTAAGATGTCCCTCTCCAGGTCAGCTTTGTGAATCAAGAAAAAGAGTCTCATTCCTTGATTATGTCACTTAAAGAGAATTCAAGACAGTTCTGCGACTTCATCCAGTCGTCAAGCTGTAGTTCTTGAAGTACGCGATCGTCAGACTGTGCGCCAGCTTTTCTTACCAGCAGAAACACGGGCAACATTTAGTAGTAGGAGAAGGAGGAGGAGGTGGAGGTACGATTTGAAACCTCTGCGACTCCAATGATGGTCCTTGTCCTGTTAAAGTTAAAGTTATAGTCAAACAATAGAATCCTTCATCTCGACATTACATAGTTTCAGAAAACGAGAAATATTCAATTTATAGAAGATCTTATTCCACTCACCTACATGTAATCATAACTAACTCAGTTAATATGATTAATAATGAAGTATAGTATGATTGATAACTCTATTCCATATTTTAATCTTACAGATATTGTAAATGTTGTGGTTATATATGCATTGCATTGCATCGTATTGCATGACTATGTATACAATTGCAGACAATAAAAATTCAGCAGAAATGACAAAAAGACCTTCAAAAGTCGTACCTTGGAGCTTGAATAAAGCCCGATTTAGTTGTTTTTTTTTAAACTCAGTCAAGGTGATAACTTGTGCTTTGCTTTTGTCGCCTGGCTGTTGTTGTGAGCCCACACAAGAGGCGAATATAAGCTCTGTCATGCCAACGTGCGTTTTCATCAGGAACACTCGTGGGTCGGCAGTTGTGTTGATGTCTTCAGCATTTTTCGGATATTCCGGTTTAAAGTCCTTCGGCAACTGTGAGAGAAGCAACAAACATGTGAGAGACCATGTTACATATAGCTATTTTTTATTCACTTCGTGAAACGAAGTGTTTGCAGTCAGTGCTGTTTTGATGTCAGGTGGTCGTTTGTCAGCCTGATAACTAGGGAACGCGTGAATGGATGGTTTTGATATTTGGTATGTGGGTAGGATTAGACATGACGAAGGAATGGCAGGAATTGCGTTACGGCAGGGCGCTCTACCGGTGTGTTATGGTACTGCAGCGGAACTTCCGGTTTTGCTATTTTTTGTTTGGGACTTGTTTGGGTGATGATTTTTAAGTGGTAGGTAGCTGTGTAAAAGCATGAAAAGGTGTGTAAGTTTTGGCCACCTAGGGGTTTCGCAAGGGCGGTGAAAGTAATTCTTGTTTTAGGTTTTGAGAAGGAATAATGAGAGAAGGGGTTGATGGATGTTAATGACTGTAGGTATGCAGATAGCTTACGTAATGATGTGCATTCTTGTATGCTTGTTATGCAAATTAGGTGGTAATTTGCATAATACAATAGGTATGTGTAGAAACCCTCAAAACTCTGTGTCTGTGAACAGTCCAGCTCCTTCACGCCAACACAGATTGATCTGATATTTGGTATGTGGGTAGCTGTTGAGAAGGAGAAGAAACGTACGAGGCGTTTTTTGTCTAGTGGCTTTTGACGGTTTTGCAGGGGATGTTTGTACTTGAAAAATAGTGTTTAGTGTGCTAAGTGTGGCGATTACGCAATAGTGGTTTATATTTAGGAGTTACGTCATTCTGCGTGGGTTGGAGTTTTGCATGGCCCCGTCCCCACAGGAAGTGACCCCAAAGGTCATAGTTGCGCAATAGAGGACAGCACGACTTATATATACCAGACGATTACAAGACAATGGTACTACAGGGACAGTACATTATACATGATGGGGTGTAAACGTTTCCTATAAGATTTGATAATCTGTAGATTAAGGGCAATGAATAAGGGCAATATAATGGTGATATTGTTTACAGGGGCCTATATTATACGTTTTAAAAGGGTTGTACATGTAACCGTTACTACCGGTACAATACATTGTTGAACAAAGCAGGGTTTGTTTTTCACAGTAACTTGTAGTCATTGATGAGAGTGTTTATAGGGATTCTACATTAGACATATGGGATACACAATGTAGTGGACTGCATGTTACATCAGCATTGTTGCAACCATTGATACATTTGCTTCCGGTGGTGGATTTGTTATCCTACCTGCTGAAATCGGACAAATTTCTTGTTGGATAAGCATTTGGTCTCTCTTCCAAGGAAGAAATTATGCATCCTGTATGTTATCCCGGACAGAAAAAGGTGTCGCGAGGCGTATAATCCTATTGACTGACAAACCCCGTGCGGGCGGATAAAGCGTTCCCTCCACGGCAGGACTTGGGCCAGCTGGACTGATTTCACCGGGCGACGCGCGGCTTGTCATGGTCGTCAGTAGGGCTCCCATAACCTGGCTAAATGGTTGGAAATTAACCACTCTACCCGGAAAAGTCAATACTTGGACAAATACATGCGATGTACATCTCAAAGTTGAAATTTTATCAACTCACCATTTGGTTTTTATGTTTTGTTTTGTTTTTTTTGTTCCTATGAAAACACCCACCGACTCCAGATATAAAGAACAACCCATTGAACAGTATCGCCTGTTTCATTCATATCTTCCTTCCAAAACATCAAGGACAATTAAGTTCAGAAGAGGATCGAGTAAGTGTCTGTTGTAACTTACCTGCAGACTAGTATACTCTGGTTCATCTTCATCGAAGGTAAAGTACATTGTGGACTTTTCAAACTGCAGCACAACATAGGTGCCGTCTGCAGGTGGTATACTGGTGTAAGAGTACACTCGCACTTTCACTGAATGGAAGAATGAAATACAGGATCAAAATTTGTTCAACTTTAAGTCTTAACCATATTTTGTATAATATAAGAAAAATTCAGCAATTATAAAATATAAACGCTACTGGAACTAGCTTGTAAGAGGTCCACTTACCGTTCTCTGGCGGCACATTTTTGTTCTGCGTCCGGAACACCTTAGTTCCCGGATCCCCATTTTTCAAGTATTTCTGAACAAGGTAACATTCAAGGTACTGGTTGAGTATGCTCTGTGGTTCATATGGACTCGGTGTTGAATTCCCATCAAATACAATCGTCTGAAAAAAAGGTGAATAATCAAAATAAGTGGATGGGCCTTACAATCCATATTTTGCTACATTTGTCTCTTTCCTACTCATAAATACCAACATGTACACACCCACCCGAACAAACAAACAATCAGACAAGAAGGCGGTCAAGCCAAGTGGCACCGACTCTCCCACTGAGATTCCATTTTTATTGTCGTCGGCGGCGTTTTCAAAACCAGGGACATAAACATTATTTTTAAAAGCTTCATTCTACGTGTATTGCCCTTTCACACAGACACTCACACCCAACCATACACATCAAAACAGGGAGAGAGAAAGAAACAGACACAAACCACAAATTCACACACAATCAGCGAGGAACTCATGTCAAACTTATTAGCACCTTTGTCTCTTCGCCCTCGTCTGCCATGTTGACGCCGTGAGAATAAAACTGTGCTGCAGACTAGTTTTTCCTCGTCCGCTCAGACCAAAACTTGGCAAAGATCAACAATGACATACCTTTAAGTATTGCTCCCTTTATATATGCACATATATACACGCGCACACACACGCACACACACACGCATACACACACACACACACACACACACACACACAAACACACACACACACACACACACATACACAGTTAAGTACGCAAGCATGAACGTAGAAACTCACACACCTGTACGTCCGCACGTCGAACTTAAAAGCATAAACATATACTTTCGCGAACACAAACAGACAATCAAACAAGTCAGTAACCAAGTCAAGTCAAACTTACTGTTGCCTTTCCGATCAAAATTTGGCCCACCTCTGCCATGTTGACACCTTGAGAACTGGGCTGTGTTGCACACTTCTTCTTCCTCGTCAGCTCAGAACAAAACCTGGCCCCGAAATGTGGGATCCAGTCCCTCACCCCCGTTATATACCACCCTCTTTATATACCAGGTCTAAAAATAGGTACAGGTGGGGATACTGTGATTTATATTCAATGTCAACAGACCATAAATCAACGGATACGTCGTTGTAAAAATGTAAAAACGCGGGAAATCAACACTTGCTAGTTTAGTCCCTTTATTTAGTACAGAATATTCTCAAACGTTAAAAACGTGTTATTGCAAGGAATGGTGCTAATTCTATACATGGTTAGTTAATTCATTCTTACCACACTGAATTATCATAGAAAATGACGTATTCCAGGAGGTAAGAGGAGCATTTGCATTTGTTCTTTCAAGAGGACCCATGCCATGACCGTCCGCAGTTCAAGTCTATCTATTCATTACCCTAAGGTGTCAGTTGTGATCAAAACGTTTACGCATATGTAACTCTGTGATAGTTTCGTTCACGTCTGTACAGGTAAAGTTAGAGTCCTTTCGCATTTTGACCATGGGGAGAAGTTGTCTAGGTTTCGGCCCCTTCCCATCAACACATACATAAAGTTTGTGATAAACGCACGCAAAGGCATACGCACACATAGCAGGTGTTTTTCCACCAGAACGTTCTTGGCCGCACCCATGACGTCAGGACCATTATATTGCTCTTTTTTATGTTGCTTTCGGCAGCGTTTGTTGTTAGCTCGAGCAGCTAAGGAGGTGATGGTAGGTATAAACGAAGCAAAGGACATTTGTGTATAGGCTTCAAGTGGCTGTGAATGGTACAGCATGGGTTGTGCCGGGGCCATACCAGACGAATGTCAACAGGAAGACTCAAGCGGCCGAAACGGCCGACCTATGGCTTAGTCACATTCCCAATTACATCAATCATAATGCAAGCATTTCATGCTCATTATATTTCAGCCATACCATAGGTATGGTGAAATATATTGTATTCGTAATGTTTCTTTCTTTCTTTCTTTCTCCTGTCAAATCTTCAAATCGAATCAACTCCGCCATTTTTTAACCGATTGACTTGAAATTTGGCACAAAGGTAGAGTAAGCCAATACCCCCAGGTGTTTTTTTCATTTTTTTCATATCTTCCTTTAAAATGATTTTATTGAGGTTTTTGTCAATTTTTATGTATATTTCGGGCTCCTGTACCCTGGTATTACAGTCGAATGACATGAAATTTGGTAGAGAGGTGCCTTGATCATATGCTCACCTAGATTCAATAACAGTTTTGGCATACGGTACAACATAATGCTTAATTTTGCGATTTTTGGCAATTTTTTTACCAAAAAAAGGACATTTTTGGCTCCTGTAGCCTCGTTTTACAACCAAATGATCTGAAATTTGGTATAAAAGTGCCCTTTAATTATGTGCACATAAATTCAATAAAGGTTTTCCCATACGGTACAACAAAATGCTTAATTTTGCGATTTTTGGTCATTTTTTGACCAAAAAAGGACATTTTTGGCTCCTGTAGCCTCGTTTTACAACCAAATGATCTGAAATTTGGTATAAAAGTGCCCTTCAATTATGTGCACATAAATTCAATAAAAGTTTTCCCATACGGTACAACAAAATACTTAATTTTGCGATTTTTGGCCATTTTTTTGACCAAAAAAGGACATTTTTGGCTCCTGTAGCCTCGTTTTACAACCAAATGATCTGAAATTTGGTAAAAATGTGCCCTTCAATTATGTGCACATAAATTCAATAAAAGTTTTCCCATACGGTACAACAAAATGCTTAATTTTGAGATTTTATGGCCATTTTTTTGACAAAATTTGGACATTTTTTGCTCCTGTTCCCTCGATTTACAACCTAATGACCCGTAAATTGGTAAAGGGGTGCTCTAGATATCTATTCAAATGACCCATGTATAATTTTTGGCATGGACCACTTTAAAATGATATGTTTGGGATTTTTTGGTCATTTTCCAATGGCCAAAGGGGTCAACGACCTCAAGGCCTATTGTTGCATGAGGGAGATGGCTGAAATATGCTGTATTTGCTCTCAAGCAAATGTCGGCCTTTCTAGTTTTATGATATTTTTATGATGAATATAGAAAACGGTTTTATACCTTGATTACCCAAGAAAGTTTTCCTCATCTGAAGAGAGCCTCAAGTTGTACATCCTAGGCGGTTTTTATCTTTATTCACACATGTACGTTTTCCTATTAATTCAAATTTAACACAAATCCAAGCTTCATTTGGAGCCTGGTAGATGCTAAGTTTTTTACACACGATCAAACTAAAACTCTCGGCAAAAACAGTAGCGGCGACACGAGGGATGAGGGTGTCTTTGGGAATACCTCAACCAACTCGCCCCCCCCCCCCAAAAAAAAATATGCAAAAATCATGCAACAGCCCTCCTCCCCAAAAAATTTCGTGCTGCCGCTTCTCACATAAAGTTGTGATCAAATCTCCAACTAACTCCATTTCCATATGTTCACTCGGTCGCTACTTTGAAGTACTAACGTTAAGTATAGAGAATATCAGAGATAGATGGGTTATGAAAACAAGATCCGATCCTAAGCTTTGCTGGGCATGTGTTCTTCAGCTATGACCAAATCTTAAGCATGAAAGAATATTACCTCTCTTACTCTCTGTTGGAGCCAGTTGATTTTGCGGTCTAAGATATCTATGCATTTCAAATGAAATGGGTGTCAGTGCTGGCTATATGTTTAAGGCAAAGTAAAGTTACCAACAACATCACAGACCGTACGTGTAATAACTACGGGGTACCCCTTGGTCATTTTCAACCAAATACAAAAGAACTAGAAATCATCCATGAGTTTATAGGTATCACTAGACCTTTATGTACCATAGAAAAAAATTGATACAAAATACCAAAAACAAAAAAATGTAACGTTATTTCAAGTAATCGAGAGGAATATTTGACTGAAGTCTTGTCGTATCCTAACTGTGTCTGTGAATCTTCGGGACGGTGTTAAGGAACATCCCCATCAAAACTGAACACAGAAGTCAAGTGGCATCTGTTGACAACTCTTTAAACTGGCCGTTCTCTTGCACCATGTTGACGTCGGGTATATATTTACAGTTCTTATGTCCCATGACACAAGACTGTACCACACGAGTGTTCTTCCTCGTAGGCTCAGGCCATTCGAGGCGTTTGTTTTGGGGACGGTGTGAAGGAATTTTTTCCTCATACTAAACTCTAAACTCTATCGGTGTGCCGATGACCTTTGCACAGGTCAGATAGATTGGTCAAAACAGAACATGTGTTGACTGAAAACTGTTTTGTTATCTTTCAGCCGCAGCCAACGATCGAGCGAGAACACAAAAAATCATTGGCTTCACACTGAGACGCCAGGGCCATAGATCTTGTTCAGGGTACGTTTTCGGTAGCGTTTGTGGTTGTGTTTGTGGTTTAACGGCATACCTCGAGCAGCTAAGGAAATATTGTTGTGACATTTAGCATGTCGGCAGGTGTCAACAAAACAAAGGGCCTTTGGTTGTGAGCTTCAAGTGGCTTTGTATGGTACAAGTACAGTACAGGGGTCATTCCGGGGGCATGTCAGAACGCCTGTGTGTTGGAAGAACGCCAACAGGAAGACGAAAATGGCAGAAAATCCGCACAATAGAGTCGGACTAAAAAGACATTTACCTAATCTTACGGGAGTGGTATGAGTTAGTTGCCAAGCGGTACATTTTGCATTTTCATGTTATTTTTGTGTTACTTCTTTATGTTCAGTCAAGTTCAAGCTAGATTGACTATATTTTGCATTACCAACGAAAAATTGCACTCAATGTCAGACGGTAGGTCTACTGTACTAGTTACGAAAATGGCAGTTATGCATTCTATCGCTAGCAGGCGCTAGTGTGCTGTGTTTTCATAGGCTTTTGAGTGGTACATTAGCACATACCTGTAGCAATGAATGCTGTATAGTTAGTGCCGATGGCTAAATCAAGCTATAAGATGTTTCAACTTTTTTTTAGTTTGAGTTTGCGTTCTTCCTATTGCAATATTCAGCCCTACGTTTGACAGAAGATATGGCTTCACAAATACTTCAGCAATCCGCCAACCACTGTATGAGTTCGGGGCTACTCGTAATTATGTACTAGGACCCCTCTAAAGACGGTACAAAAAGGCAACAGTTTGAAGGTTCGAATAATAACAAAAGCACTGGATCTTGGGTCAATTCCTTTTATTTACCACACCCCCTTCCCTCTTCTCCCGATGTAAAAGATATCTCTCTCCCTTGACCCCTTTATAGAATAGTCTAATCTTATCAAGGTATAGGGTTCAACACACAACAAACAGTTCAAATTTCAGAGGCATACAATGCTGTACTTACAATACTGCACCGCATGGTATCTCACTGAAACTGCGGCACATCTTTGCGACTTCGGCGCGGCCGAGCGATTCGACTGAGCCCTAAAGGAATTTATCGATAAAACGAATAGCTTTGTGTGTTTTGTTGTCCTTTTATACTCGTACGTGTTGAATAATATTCCCATCATAAAATTAAGGATAACGCAAATCCAATTTAGAACGCAGTGAGGCCGCCAACCTGCCACAGTCCAGCTAGTAAGATTATTGTTCCACTTAGAATGCAAAAAAAGTATGACAGGGTAAAAGCAGTCATATTATAATCATAGTCTTAGTGGTTTCTCAATGAGTTCATAACAGTATCTCTCTCCTATTCCTTTCACATAAAATTGGTTAACATTTTGCACGGCATACACTGTGAGTCATTTTTGGGTGTCATTCTGTATGTACCATTGTATGCGAAATCCTGTCTAAATATTTTTAAATATGACATAATAGTGTTAGAAAACCAAACATAATATAAGATAGTATTACTAAGAAGATTATTTTGTTGCTAATATAACATATTCTTCCGTCATGTCTCAGAATATTTCAGCTGACATCTTCATGATCAGAATCAATTCAACCAGGTTTACTCCCAGTCGTGGGATACGCCAGAGTATATATTAGACTCGGATGGGAACAAAATGGATTCAGCCACCCTGTAAACAGTACGTGGAATGAATTGAATACTGGGCCGATTGTTAGGTACAGGGGAAGTATAGTGAACGATAGAATTGACACGTACTTGACGTCACGTTTTAAGTATCGACAAATAGCTATATACATATATATATCCGTTGTAAAATAAAGACAGGTACGTCAACAGTTCTAACATTTACGATCTATTTCAGGATTCATTGCTAACACAGCAAACGAAAAGCCGCAACAAAGCCCATAGACCTTTGAAGGCGTCTATATATAGTCATGAACATGATATGGTGATCCGTTTAATTATACCTAATGTTACAATGTGACAATGTAGGGTAATGTGACTGTTTGAACATACAGATTGACTCTGATGACATCCGCGTAATAAGATACGCCAAATACTACTTACTCAAGCAAGTGGATATAATTTTGGAAACGGTCAGACGTTTCAGATAGCATCCACTGTCTTTCGTCAGTGACACTGAGGAGATCTTGTTGGAGAGCAGGTTTATACAAGTAAGTCATACTTTGATATGTAAAGATTACGTTTTCTATTAGGCTATCTAAAATTTGCCTTAGCCTCCTTGCATAGTCAAATTCATAGTTATCAAACCGGCTCTTCAACAGATCTGCTCAGTGTTACTGACAAAAGACAGTGGATACTATCTGAAACGTTTTCAAACGTTTTCAAAACCTTGTCCAGTTGCTTCAGTAACGGTTTTCTTGGCGTGTGGACATCTAAGGTACCATTTATTGAAACTGTTCATCGTCTAATTATCAAATTAACATTCAGTGATGAATTATGCTTATAGAATTGTATTTTTTTTGGAGGTATTATTCTAGTCATGACCACGAGTACAAGCTGTAAAACATCTATTTGTAATATTTAAAAAAAACATGCAATCATGTGAGGTTTATCATATAACGTTACAGTTGTGCTATCAATACACACCTACTGCATATTTAATACTTAGTCACTTTGAGGACTTTTGGATACAAAACTAGATGGGCTTTATAAAACATTCAGAAAGCAAGGAAATCCTTCAATCATATCAATCAAAATAACATACATTTTATACTCATGACAGATTTGCACCTAATCAAACAGAATTTTGCTCCTTTAAAATGTCCTGTTCTCATAAAAGCTACACTTTGCTGACTTGACATTTCACAAACTGTTCGCCTGGTGGTTTAAATGGGAATTAACGGCTGACGATGACGAAACACGAGCACCTGGTCGGGCGGTTGCTCCTCCTCCGGCTCCTCTTCGGGCTCAGCAGCCGTTTGTCCAGGCTCTGCTATCGGCGAAAAAAGTCCATAGAGCTGCCCGTCTCCTCCTTGAAAATGTCAACACTATTACTTCTTGAAAGTTCACTTACTTGCTCTGATTTCTTTAAGTTCGACCTACCTTAATTATATTTCAGTAATATATTCGCATGGGGTGCACTGGAAGATTCCATTCCTACACTGGGAATCTTGTAAGATTCATTTTTGGCCTAAAGTATCATTAGTAGAAGTGACTTTTAAACAAAAGTGTTCCATTTTTACACATGGGTGATTTTGGAATAGTCTATTGTTGCATGGGGAGAGAGATGGCTGAAATATGCCGTATTTGCTTTCAAGCAAATGTCGGCCTTTCTAGTTAATGGATAGTTTCTTTTGAGCGAACAGTTAATCAATTTATAAAATCTACGACACAAGTACAATATTGCTTTTTACCAGATGAATCAAGACTAACTGATTGAAATACGTGATAGCATAAATATTTTACTCTTTGGCTATGGTAATATTGTAGAAATATCGTCAGACTAACCCATGACTTCACATGTAAATACTTAGTAAATACATCTTCAACAAAAGTGACAAAGGACAACTTTAAATGCCACACCTTCGGGCAGGAGCTGAGCTGGCTTTTCTGGCTTATCAAACAGGGTGATGGTGTAATAGCTGACGCCATTCCAGGCGAACACGACTTCCGGCGAACCACCGCGGTCAGTTTCTTTCATCAGGAACACTCGTGGGTCGTCAGTGCTTGTGATTTTTTCAGGAAACACCGGATATGGATCAAAGCCTCCCTCCTGTTACGTCAACAGAAGACACATCTTTCTTTCTTTCTTTCTTTCTTTTTTTCTTTCTTTTTCTTTCTTTCTTTCTTTCTTTCTTTCTTTCTTTCTTTCTTTCTTTCTTTCTTTCTTTCTTTCTTTCTTTCTTTCTTTCTTTCTTTCTTTCTTTCTTTCTTTCTTTCTTTCTTTCTTTCTTTTCACTATTAAGCTTTCCACGAAATCGTCTTCCGGGAGGGACGTAAAACGGGGGTCCCGTGCTCGAGGAGGTGCCTCGAACACGTTAAACAGCCTCATTACCCTACACATTGGGTACCTGCCTGTGGCACTGGCTGCAAAATACACCCGATATTATTACCTTCAGATCCAGGCGCATCCTGTTTGGCTTGTCGTCTGGCTCTCGGCGGGCGTAGAAGAACTTTCGGGACAGTAGAAACTGTAGCACAACATAAGTGCCGTCAGCAGGTTGTCCAGTACTTGACTTGAATGTGTAGGTGTAAATGTTCACAAGCCCTGAAAAAAATCAGTGAAATATAAGAAAAATAAGATTAAAACTCGGAACTAAAGCGGGAAACGTGTGCAAATATAATGAGCATTTTCACGACATGCCCAGCCTCTATTTTCGAACTCATTCTTTACATTAATATTGCAAATTTACCATATTCACGGTCATTGACACTGTTGCTGAAAATTATCCTCATAATCGCCTGTTTGTTTTAGATAGGTTGAAACATAACCGTTGGCTCATTCTAGTCGCGGCACTGTGACTTGTCGACTGCATGAGTTTGCCAGGTATGTGTGAGCAGTTTAAAAAGTGCATTCTGCGGTTTTTTGACACACATGGCAGTGACCCATATCTTGACACGTGCGACACCCTGCTGGTATCGGACCCCGTATTTTTTTTTTACATCGGAGTTAAAATCAACCTGGGACCCGGTGAAAAATAGTCGCTATGATCTACCCACGAAAACACCGGGCGAGAGGTATTCTGCGGTATCTGGCAGTCCACCGGGACAAAATTTGTGATATCGGAGCCTCGACGGGGCTTGGCTACAACTACGACGGGCGCCTGCACAACTGTGACCGTTGAATTCAATGAGAAAAAACTATATATTTGTATTCGTTGCGTGAGGGATGGTGCAGTAATTCTAACGGAAGGGCAAACTTGTGAGTTCCCCTTACCTCTGTCACTGTTCGCCATCGTAAGTTGACGAATCCCAACCAGCCGTCCAGTGGGTGTGCAATATCTTCGACGCTTCTCCACGAAGCATCCGTAGGACTTGTTACATATCATGTTCACTTGGCGAGAAGCAAGCTTAAGCGTCTGGGAAGAAAGTTAATCGACCGTATGAATGGCTGGCAGTTTTCTATAAGAAAACAGCGCAACTCACAAAAATCTATATATAGAAACCGCTATTCACCCAGCAGTGTGCCACATAGTGCTTTTTTTTTCTTTCAAGTTAATAGGGCCTTTACACTGAAACCAAATTAGCAGGAATCAAGCAGAACCAGCCGGAATCAAGTATTTGCAAAATTCGTGCCACATTCGGGGCCATTCGGTGGGAATTCCAAATGGACCTTATATCCCCCAGTGTGCGAAAGGGTGTGATTTCCGGACGTTTCCGGAGAATATCAAGGAATCGAGAAGTCGTTTTCGTCATGAGTAAAGTTGTTTTAATTGAGTATAAAGATTTTTTTGTATTATTTATTATCAATATGATTATGAATGCGCTATTGTATGACTTTTCTGCCATTTTCGTCTTCCTGTTGGCGTCCATCCAACACACCGGCGTCCTGACATGACCATGGCATAGTCCATGTTGTACCATGCAAAGCCACCTGCCCACATTCAACACCTTACATTTAAAGGTATTTAGAAGAAGGTTAGAAATCTTGGTAATAAGACACGCCAAAAAACAGTCACTCAAGCAACTGGATCCAAAACACATCCAGTTGCTTAAGTAACTGCTTTTTGGCAAAGGTCCTTTGTTCTGTCGACACCTGCGGACATGCCAAATGTCACAACAATACCTCCTTAGCTGCTCGAGTTATACCGTTAAACCACAAAGACAACAACAAAAGATACTGAAAACATAACCTCAACTAGAGCAAAGTCCCTGAATAAAGAATGGTTTGCGTTCTCCTTCGCTGCAACTGAAAGGTAACACAACAGTTTTCATTCAACAGGTGTTCTGTTTTGACCAATCTACCTGACCTGTGCAGAGGTCATTAGCACGCTGATAGAGTTTAAGTATGAGGAAATACTTCCTTCACACCGTTCCAAAAACACTTCAAATAAGTCGCAAACTGGCCAGGGGTTCAGGGGCATGCTCCCTCTAAAAATGTTTGGAATCTTGACCCTCTGAAAAGCCATTTCCTGCATTTTGACGGGCAAGATTTGCTGGCAGACCAAGCCAAGTGTAATGGAATTTCTATCATGAATACACAAGGCTTTTGGTGTAATTCTTTGAGGGCGACTCCCCCAGCATATTAAACCATGTCCTATATCAAAGACGCCGAGGCGTCGCAATGGAGTTTTGGGAACTTTAAAACCTGGACCCTCTGAAAAGCCATTTTTTTTTCATTTTGAGGGAAAGATTTTGGTGTCAAACTACGCTTAATTTAATGGCATTGTTATTTATTGGAAAAATATTTTCCAAACTCCCCTCCCAACATATTTTCACGCTTTCCGTGTCCAACGCCGGAGGCGTCAGCCGTCAAAAGGGAGGTTGGGGGCAACTTTTATCTGGACCCTCTGAAACGCAATTTCCTGCATTTTCAGGGGCAAATATTGCTGCAAAGGTAAGTTCAATGTTTGTTTTTTTAATTAATGATAAAGGTTTTTAAGGGCGACGCTTCCGCCACATCATGTTCCCATGTCCTGCTCCAAGGGCGTGAGCCGTCGCAAGGGAGGTCCGTGAAAGTTGAAATCTGGACCCTCTGAAACGCTATTTTCTTCACTTTCTTGGGCAAATTTTTCTAATAGGCTCGTTAAGATGAAATTTCTATCATTGATGAATACAATTAAGTCCGCCTTCTAAGAAACTCTTGGACATTAAAAAGGGCCTTCGTGTGTGTGTGTGTGTGTGTGTGTGTGTGTGTGTGTGTGTGTGTGTGTGTGCGTGCGTGTGTGTGTGTGTGCGCGCGTCAAAATCTCCCGAACCCCCGCCCTCTGGTTACGCCGACGTCCTAGTTGTGTATAGAGAGCTAGAGATGCCTGAAGTCAATTTAAGTTGCCAAGTATGACAACAATGTTTTTTTCCAACACACTGCCATGACCATAGTACATCCCATGCTTCACCACACAAAGCCACTTGAAGCCCACAAGCAAACCTGCTATTTGTTGCTATTTATTTACTGCTTGATTCCTGCTAATTCGGTTTCAGTGTGAAGGCCCTATAAATGTGAAAGAAAAAGAAGCACTATGTAGCGCACCGCTAGGTGGATAGCGATTTTCTATAGTTCCGTTTCTTGATGTCTCGAGGCCTAACCTCTGCCGGCACTAAACCCGGAGCGGAGCAAACCTGTTTGATTCTATTGAAGAAAGGTGACAGTTCTCCTGCCTGTGAGCCATCAAATTTGGGATAAGCATTTATGGCGCGGGATACTAGTTAGTAAGTACCGGTAGAGGTTAGGCCAGGTGTCATCAAGAAAGAGTACAAAATAGAAAGCCCGATAAAAACGACTAAAAAAAATAGCCGGAGCCTAACCTCTGCTTTGAGACTAGACATGAGCCTACTTTTTTTAGCGCTTGAATAGTTGAATAAAACATGAACTCTGTTTACACTGGGCTGTGAACGCGGGAATGTCAGGAAAGCTTTTATGGATTAGATCATTCCTATCATGGCCTACGTTTGTCACAAACAGATACGCACAAAAACAATCAGCAGCAAATCAAGCCTTACCTTTTCTGGTGACTCTTGGCGCGCGGATTCACGCTTGTCATCTTCAAAACTCTCGTTTCCCGCCCCAAGAGTCTGCCTCTATGAACAAAGAACATTGATGGTCAACATTTAAACATCAACATGAAAAGCAAAAAAGCATAAGAGCAGCACACTCAAAGTACGTGGCAAACATACTGGGAGAAGCTATAACTGACAAACCTAAAACATTCTGGTCATACATAAAAGGCCTGAGGAGAGACCTTGTCGGGGTAGCCACTCTAAAGGTGGGGAGCACCATTATTAGTGACAGTGAGAAAAAAGCAGAGGCACTCAGTTCACAGTTTAAAAGTGTATTCACAGAAGAAGACACCACAGACATGCCATCTCTTGGGCACCCCTGCACCCCTCCTATGGAACAAATAGAAATTTCTATTTATGGTGTAGAGAAAATGCTGCAAGGCCTTAATCCATCCAAAGCATCCGGGCCAGACCAAATACCTCCTTGGTTCCTCAAAATGACAGCCAGTGAAATCGCACCTGTTTTAACTAACATTTTCCAACAATCGCTTGACACAGGAGAGATTCCTAAAGACTGGAGAGATGCAAATGTATGCGCCATTTTCAAAAAGGGAGATAGAGCGGTCCCCAGTAACTACAGACCAGTTTCACTTACCTGTATTTCCTGTAAACTACTTGAACACATTATCCATAGCCATATAATGAAACACTTAGAAGGCCACAATGTACTAACGGACTACCAGCATGGTTTCAGAGCAAAGCGATCCACAGAAACACAGCTTATTTTAACAGTACACAACATAGCTGGGGCACTGAACAACAAAAGACAAGTGGATCTAGCAATTCTTGATTTTACTAAAGCCTTTGACAAAGTCCCACATAGCAGACTGATATCAAAACTAGAGCATTATGGAATTCAAGGTACCACACTTAATTGGTTAAAGGCTTTCCTAACGAACAGAGAGCAAACTGTAGTGGTAGAAGGGAAGGCCTCAGCTCCAGTTAAAGTAGCGTCTGGAGTTCCGCAAGGAACTGTCCTGGGACCATTGCTCTTCCTCTTGTACATAAACGACTTGCCAGACCAGCTCGATTCAAGTGTGAGGTTGTTCGCAGATGACTGCCTGTTATATGTAGAGCTCTCTACAAAGGAAGATTCACTACTTCTCCAGAAAGATCTGAACACCCTGGAAGAGTGGCAAAGGAAATGGCTTATGCAGTTCAATCCTGATAAGTGCTATATCATGCACATAACAAACAAACGAACACCAAATGTATCCCCCTACCAGTTCTGTGGTCAGACATTAGCAACCACAAAAACCCACCCATACCTCGGTGTTACATTAACAACTGGACTGAAGTGGGGTGTCCATGTTAACAAAATAACAACCAAGGCTAAACAGACACTGGGAGTAATCAAACGCAACTTGTGGGCATGCCCAGCCAGGGTAAAATCACTTGCATACACGTCACTGGTAAGACCAAATCTTGAATATGCTGCAACAGTATGGGATCCGTATACAAAGAAAGACAAAGATAAACTGGAAAGGGTACAGAACCAAGCTGCCAGATTCTGTACAAACAACTACAGCAGAGATGCTAGTGTTACCAAAATGAAAACAGATCTGCAGTGGACATCACTTGAAGACAGGAGGAAAATGTCCAGACTTTGTATGATGTTCAAAATGACCAATAAACTGGTGGACGTACCGACTGATAAGTATCTAACACCAGCTCAAAAACGAACTAGAAACAGTCATGCTTTCAAGTACCAGAGTTACCAACCTAGGATTGATGTGTTCAAAAATTCCTATTTCCCCAGAACTATTGTAGAGTGGAATATGTTATCACCAAGCACAGTAGGGGCGTCTTCTCTGAATAGTTTCAGAGAACACTTGCATATAGATGTGCAAAAGTTAGGTGTGATGAGTCGTTCAGTGTAATATAACCAGCTGCTGCCGCGCCGCGTGCCTGCGAAGCTGGTGTGTTACGCCGAAGGGCGGTTATACCGGCTATATAGATACAGATACAGACAGATACAGAACATGGATATGGCCAATTTAAAATCGAAGAATACCATCCTTTTAGTCATCTTTGTACGCATACGCGCGCGCACGCCAACTCTTCACCCACATCTGACATGTCACATAGACAAGGTTTCTTTCCTTGCAAAAATGTAAAATTATCAAATAGAGAAGGCTACCGCCAATACAAAGGGCCAAATAACACAAGCACACACATATACATGTATACACACACACACACACACACACACACACACACACACACACACACACACACACACACACACACACACACACACAAACACACACATACATACAGAAACGAACACAATTCAGCGGCGAAGGTAAGTCAAGACAAGTGGCGTTTACCGGTGGCGCCGGCTCAACACCAACGGTCTTCTTGGAACTGCGATTTCCCATGACACTCTGGTTCTTCTTGTCAGCATGTAAATGTTATAAAACCTCAGCAGAGAAATGTTGGGCCAGAACTTTCAGCCGCTTTATATACAAGGTCTAACAATGGAAACGTCTGGGAATAACAAGAGTCGGTGGAAAACATCATTGTGTCCAGACTCTGTTTGTGCGTGTATTTTTAAGTAGCCAAGGGATACCTTCCTCATCAGTAACAATATCAGTGTGCCAAAGACCTCTGCAAAGGTATGTCTTTCTAAACAGAGCAGGCTGGACAAAAACTGTTATGTCGTTTTTTTCAGTTGCCACAAATAAGAGGACAATCCCAGACAATAACTACACTATTCAGGTAATGTTTTCGGTAGGGTCTGTGGTTGTGGTTGAACAGCATCTAACACAATAATCTATTGGTGAATAGTTATTGATATTTGGCATGTGGACATGTGTTTACCACATGAGTCGGTGAAAAATATTATTGCGTGAAGACTTTGTTTAAGATTGTTTTTTAAGTTGCTACGAGAAACCTTCCTCATACGTAACACTATCAGTGCGCCAAAGACCTCTGCAAAGGTATATCTTTCAAAACAGAACATGCTGTACAAAAACTGTCGTTTGTTTTTTTCAGTTGCCACAAATATGAAGACACACCCAGACACTAGAGCAATTATATATAACTACTACTCAGGTAATGTTTTCGGTAAACGTCTGTAGTTGATTGTGATTCCACAACATCTAACACAAGAAGATACTGGTAAATCGCTGTTTATATTTGGCATGTGGACACGTGCTGACAAATAGCTGTCCACATAAGTCGGTGAAAATATTATTGCGTGAAGACATTGTTTAGGCGTGTTCTTTTAGAGTTACCAATGGATACCTTCCTCACTAGCTAGTAACACTATCAGTGTGCCAAAGACCTATGCACAGGTATATCTTTCAAAACAGAACATGCTGGACAAAAACTGTTATGTCGTTTTTGTTTAGTTGTCACAAATAAAAGGACACATCAAGACACGAGATTTGTATGAACTCAGTATAAATACAGTTCATGTTTTGATAACATTTGTGGTTGTTTTTGTTTAAATAGTGGTTAACACAAGGAGCTATTGACAGAATGCTGTTGACAAACACCTGTCCACATTATTCGGTGAAAAATATTATTGCTTGAATTCTCTGTTTAGGCGTGTTTTTAAAGTTGCTACGGGAAACCTTCCTCATTAGTAACACTATCAGTGTGCAAAAGACCTCTGCAAAGGTATATGTTTCAAAACAGAACATGCCGTGCAGAAACTGTTATGTCATTTTTATTCAGCTGCCACAAATAAGAGGACTCAACCATACAAGAGACAGATAGCTGTTATTCAGGTAATTAAATGTTTTCGGTAACGTCCGTGGTTCATTGTTGTCATACAGCATCTAACACAAAAATCTATCGATTAATTGTTGTTGATATTTGGCATGTTGACACGTGTTGCCAAACACCTAGTACCCACATTATAGTCGGTGAAATATATTATTGCGTGAAGACTCTGTTTAGGTTTGTTTTTAAAGTTGCTACGGGAAACCTTCCTCACAAGTAACAATATCAGTGTGCAAAAGACCTCTGCAAAGGTATATCTTTCAAAACAGAACATGTCGTCGTACAAAAACTGTCGTTTATATTTAGTTCTCACAAATATGAAGAAACACCCAGACACAAGAGCAATAACTACTATTCAGTTCATGCTTTCGGCAGCGTCTGTGGTTGTGGCATCTAACACAAGAATCTATTGGTGAATAGTTGTTGATCTTTGGCATGTGGACATGTGTTTACCACATGAGTCGGTGAAAAATATTGTTGCGTGAAGACTCTGTTTATGCATGTTTTTCTAAAGTTGCCAATGGATACCTTCCTCATCAGTAACACTAGCAGTGTGCCAAATACCCCTGCAAAGGTATATGTTTCAAAAACAGAATATGCCGTACAAAAACTCAGTTGCCGTTATTCAGTTGCCACATCTAAACACAAGAGCAATAACTACTATCCAGTTAATGTTTTCGGTAGCGCCTATGGTTGTGGTTGAATAGCATCTAACACAAGAATCTATTATATTGATGAATAGTTGTTGATCTTTTGGCATGTGGACAGGTGTTGAAAAAGGGCCACTTTGATTACGTAATTCAAGTTGGTTATGGGCTTGATCCCTCTTTCTTCATAACTACCAATAAAAACGTTTAACATCTTACAAAATAAACTGGTGTGAAAAAATGATTCAAAGAAACGACATTGTTGTTGCGTGTTAACCATGTTTATATAAATGTGTGTGTTTTGAACGTTACTACGCAGTATATTACTTGTCGTAACTAAATATACACAAACGCATACAGGCACGCAAACAAAATACACACAAACGACCAAGCAAAACAGCAGCCAAGTCAAGTCAAGGAGCTTTTTTATCACCAACCCCTCAACCTGGTCATCGTCTTACACCGTTTTGAAGTCGAAAACATCAAGTTCTTCGTTCCCATGGCAGAAAACTTCTTGTGTTTTGGTGTTGTGTTTTTGAAACGGTGGCTGCTTATGTATTAACCCTTCCATCAGTAAATGCATTATGCGCGCCAGTGACCTCATCTAGGGTCACGTATATCTTACAACACTGAACTCACAGGTCAAGTCAAGCGTATCAGACCACCTGTAGCTGTTGATGTGTGTTTTGGAACGGTGCTAAGAAATGCCCAACTAGTAAGTTAGACTCTGTTAGAACTCAAATGACCGTTATCTGCGAAGGTCAAGTAAATCTTTCGAAACAAAACATTTGAAGAATATATAAAGTCTGTTGTGTTATCTTTATTGAGCTGCAAAAAATAGGCCTGGGGTACGGTGTACAAAACCAGTTTTCCTTGTTGAACCGGACCTGAAAACCTGACCTGAAAAAAATCAGTGGACCGAATAATGGACCGATTCGAAATTGAACATATCATACTGGCAGGCGTTCATCGTTTTAAGGCTTACAGATCCAAGAAAAGAACAAGAGCGAAGTAGAGGAGACTTGATTTCTACCAGGCTTTTACAGTCAAACTTGGTCTAAAGCAGAGGCAGTTGGTGCTGTTTACATGACTTGGATAGGATTTGATAAAGTCAGTTGACGTCGGATACTCCACCAAACGGGATCCTTTTTGGCGAAATGGACCCATTCAAGTTTTCACATATGATTAGATCTATGTTCAGGTCCGGACCTGGACCTGATCCTCTGGACCTGTACCTTGACTTAAATTTTCTGTATCGGTACCCACCCCTAATTTGTATCATCGCACACCGGTGCATACCCCTACTCTTTTTCGAAAGGTGTTAGTGGTGGGTTCTTTAACGTGCTTGAAGTGTGACTCTTCTCAAACACGGAACCTCCATTTCACGTCCTATCTGACGGACATCCCTAACCAAAACTAGGTAATCACTTTTAATGAAGTGAGGAAAGTCTTGCAAAGTTCCATAGGCACAAGAGTGGTGACACGATAGGATTCAAACCCGGGACCCGTCGGTTATTGGTCAAACACTGTCTGGGGATTCTTTTAAGTTAAGAACGTATATGTCACGTCACAGAGTTTTGATCGGAGTTTGTCCTGGGACAGATTCCGATTGCAATCTGTACTAGTAGAATCGCCGATTGTCCTAGGACAGATCGCGATCGCACTCTGTCCTATGACCAACTCCTAGGACAATGGACGATTCTCCTGGATCGTGATCTCAACTCTAACATATATACGTATGGTTCACTGGGCTCCTGAGCGATGGCGGCGGCGCTGCGCAGGTTGTTGAGATTACCCCTCTACGTATACATTGCCGCGAGGGGTTTTATGTTACGAAAGCGACATTGACACTGTACAGGGAGCTTGCCACCGGGTCTCTTTGCGGTTACCGAAAGGTGCGCTTAGCGTTTACCTAGGCGACCCTTCATTCGCTTTCAAGCCCTGTAGAAAAGAAAGGAAGTAATTTTTAGTACTCAAATCACTTTTTGTCTTCTCCTTACGGGTAATACTATTGAATGCAAGTCATAGAAGTAACGTACATTTTCTTCAAGATTCTGAAAGTTCGATCGTATGGGGTCTCTTTGCGGTTACCGAAAGGTTCGCTTAGCGGTTACCGTAGGTGAACCTTCATTGGCTTTCAAGCCCTGTAGAAAAGTAAGGAAGTAATTTTTAGTACTCAAATCACTTTTTGTCTTCTCCTTACCGGTTGTACTATTGAATTCAAGTAATAGAAGTAACGCACATTTTCTTCAAGATTCTGAAAGTTCGATCGTATGGGGTCTCTTTGCGGTTACCGAAAGGTTCGCTTAGCGTTTACCTAGGCGACCCAAAATTCGCTTTCAAGCCCTGTAGAAAAGAAAAGAGTAATTGTTAGTACTCAAATCACTTTTTGTCTTCTTCTTACCGGTTGTACTATTGAATTCAAGTGATAGAAGTAACGCACATTTTCTTCAAGATTCTGAAAGTTCGATCGTATGGGGTCTCTTTGCGGTTACCGAAAGGTTCGCTTAGCGTTTACCTAGGCGATCCTTCAAAAAGGCTTCATTCGCTTTTAAGCCCTGTAGAAAAAAAGGAAGTAATTTTTAGTACTCAAATCACTTTTTGTCTTCTCCTTAACGGTTCTACTATTGAATTACCGTAGGTGAACCTTCATTGGCTTTCAAGCCCTGTAGAAAAGTAAGGAAGTAATTTTTAGTACTCAAATCACTTTTTGTCTTCTCCTTACGGGTAATACTATTGAATTCAAGTGATAGAGGTAACGCACATTTTCTTCAAGATTCTGAAAGTTCGATCGTATGGGGTCTCTTTGCGGTTACCGAAAGGTTCGCTTAGCGGTTACCGTAGGTGAACCTTCATTGGCTTTCAAGCCCTGTAGAAAAGTAAGGAAGTAATTTTTAGTACTCAAATCACTTTTTGTCTTCTCCTTACGTGTAATACTATTGAATTCAAGTGATAGAAGTAACGCAAATTTTCTTCAAGATTCTGAAAGTTCGATCGTATGGTGTCTCTTTGCGGTTACCGAAAGATTCGCTTAGCGGTTACTGTAGGTGAACCTTCATTGGCTTTCAAGCCCTGTAGAAAAGTAAGGAAGTAATTTTTAGTACTCAAATCACTTTTTGTCTTCTCCTTACGGGTAATACTATTGAATTCAAGTCATAGAAGTAACGCACATTTTCTTCAAGATTCTGAAAGTTCGATCGTATGGGGTCTCTTTGAGGTTAAGGTTACCAAAAGGTTCGCTAAGCGTTTACCTAGGCGACCCTGCATTCGCTTTCAAGCCTTGTAGAAAAGAAAGGAAGTAATATTTAGTACTCAAATCACTTTTTGTATTCTTCTTACCGGTTGTACTATTGAATTCAAGTGATAGAAGTAACGCACATTTTCTTCAAGATTCTGAAAGTTCGATCGTATGGGGTCTCTTTGCGGTTACCGAAAGGTTCGCTTAGCGTTTACCTAGGCGACCCTTCATTCGCTTTCAAGCCCTGTAGAAAAGAAAGGAAGTAATTTTTAGTAATCAAATCACTTTTTGTCTTCTTCTTACCGGTTGTACTATTGAATTCAAGTGATAGAAGTAACGCACATTTTCTTCAAGATTCTGAAAGTTCGATCGTATGGGGTCTCTTTGCGGTTACCGAAAGGTTCGCTTAGCGTTTGGCAAGGCGACCCTTCATTGGCTTTCAAGCCCTGTAGAAAAGAAAGGAAGTAATTTTTAGTACTCAAATCACTTTTTGTCTTCTTCTTACTGGTAATACTATTGAATTCAAGTGATAGAAGTAACGCACATTTTCTTCAAGATTCTGAAAGTTCGATCGTATTGGGTCTCTTTGCGGTTACCGAAAGGTTCGCTTAGCGGTTACCGTAGGTGAACCTTCATTGGCTTTCAAGCCCTGTAGAAAAGTAAGGAAGTAATTTTTAGTACTCAAATCACTTTTTGTCTTCTTCTTACCGGTTGTACTATTGAATTCAAGTGATAGAAGTAACGCATATTTTCTTCAAGATTCTGAAAGTTCGATCGTATGGGGTCTCTTTGCGGTTACCGAAAGGTTCGCTTAGCGTTTACCTAGGCGACCCTTAATTCGCTTTCAAGCCCTGTAGAAAAGAAAGGAAGTAATTTTTAGTACTCAAATCACTTTTTGTCTTCTCCTTACCGGTTGTACTATTGAATTCAAGTGATAGAAGTAACGCACATTTTTTTCAAGATTCTGAAAGTTCGATCGTATGGGGTCTCTTTGCGGTTACCGAAAGGTTCGCTTAGCGGTTACCGTAGGTGAACCTTCATTGGCTTTCAAGCCCTGTAGAAAAGTAAGGAAGTAATTTTTAGTACTCAAATCACTTTTTGTGTTCTCCTTACCGGTTGTACTATTGAATTCAAGTGATAGAAGTAACGCACATTTTCTTCAAGATTCTGAAAGTTCGATCGTATGGGGTCTCTTTGCGGTTACCGAAAGGTTCGCTTAGCGTTTACCTAGGCGACCCTTCATTCGCTTTCAAGCCCTGTAGAAAAGAAAGGAAGTAATTTTTAGTACTCAAATCACTTTTTGTCTTCTCCTTACGGGTAATACTATTGAATGCAAGTCATAGAAGTAACGCACATTTTCTTCAAGATTCTGAAAGTTCGATCGTATGGGGTCTCTTTGCGGTTACCGAAAGGTTCGCTTAGCGTTTACCTAGGCGACCCTTCATTCGCTTTCAAGCCCTGTAGAAAAGAAAGGAAGTAATTTTTAGTACTCAAATCACTTTTTGTCTTCTTCTTACGGGTAATACTATTGAATTCAAGTGATAGAAGTAACGCACATTTTCTTCAAGATTCTGAAAGTTCGATCGTATTGGGTCTCTTTGCGGTTACCGAAAGATTCACTTATCGGTTACTGTAGGTGAACCTTCATTGGCTTTCAAGCCCTGTAGAAAAGTAAGGAAGTAATTTTTAGTACTCAAATCACTTTTTGTCTTCTTCTTACCGGTTGTACTATTGAATTCAAGTGATAGAAGTAACGCACATTTTCTTCAAGATTCTGAAACTTCGATCGTATGGGGTCTCTTTGCGGTTACCGAAAGGTTCGCTTAACGTTTACCTAGGCGAACCTTCATTGGCTTTCAAGCCCTGTAGAAAAGTAAGGAAGTAATTTTTAGTACTCAAATCACTTTTTGTCTTCTCCTTACGGGTAATACTATTGAATTCAAGTCATAAAAGTAACGCACATTTTCTTCAAGATTCTGAAAGTTCGATCGTATGGGGTCTCTTTGCGGTTACCGAAAGGTTCGCTTAGCGTTTACCTAGGCGACCCTTCATTCGCTTTCAAGCCCTGTAGAAAAGAAAGGAAGTAATTTTTAGTACTCAAATCACTTTTTGTCTTCTTCTTACCGGTTGTGCTATTGAATTCAAGTGATAGAAGTAACGCACATTTTCTTCAAGATTCTGAAAGTTCGATCGTATGGGGTCTCTTTGCGGTTACCGAAAGGTTCGCTTAGCGTTTACCTAGGCGACCCTTAATTCGCTTTCAAGCCCTGTAGAAAAGAAAGGAAGTAATTTTTAGTACTCAAATCACTTTTTGTCTTCTTCTTACGGGTAATACTATTGAATTCAAGTGATAGAAGTAACGCATATTTTCTTCAAGATTCTGAAAGTTCGATCGTATGGGGTCTCTTTGCGGTTACCGAAAGGTTCGCTTAGCGTTTACCTAGCCGACCCTTCATTGGCTTTCAAGCCCTGTAGAAAAGTAAGGAAGTAATTTTTAGTACTCAAATCACTTTTTGTCTTCTTCTTACGGGTAATACTATTGAATTCAAGTGATAGAAGTAACGCACATTTTCTTCAAGATTCTGAAAGTTCGATCGTATGGGGTCTCTTTGCGGTTACCGAAAGGTTCGCTTAGCGTTTACCTAGCCGACCCTTCATTCGCTTTCAAGCCCTGTAGAAAAGAAAGGAAGTAATTTTAGTACTCAGATCACTTTTTGTCTTCTCCTTACCGGTTGTACTATTGAATTCAAGTGATAGAAGTAACGCACATTTTCTTCAAGATTCTGAAAGTTCGATCGTATGGGGTCTCTTTGCGGTTACCGAAAGGTTCGCTTAGCGTTTACCTAGGCGACCCTTCATTCGCTTTCAAGCCCTGTAGAAAAGAAAGGAAGTAATTTTTAGTACTCAAATCACTTTTTGTCTTCTTCTTACCGGTTGTGCTATTGAATTCAAGTGATAGAAGTAACGCACATTTTCTTCAAGATTCTGAAAGTTCGATCGTATGGGGTCTCTTTGCGGTTACCGAAAGGTTCGCTTAGCGTTTACCTAGGCGACCCTTAATTCGCTTTCAAGCCCTGTAGAAAAGAAAGGAAGTAATTTTTAGTACTCAAATCACTTTTTGTCTTCTTCTTACGGGTAATACTATTGAATTCAAGTGATAGAAGTAACGCATATTTTCTTCAAGATTCTGAAAGTTCGATCGTATGGGGTCTCTTTGCGGTTACCGAAAGGTTCGCTTAGCGTTTACCAAGGCGACCCTTCATTGGCTTTCAAGCCCTGTAGAAAAGAAAGGAAGTAATTTTTAGTACTCAAATCACTTTTTGTCTTCTTCTTACGGGTAATACTATTGAATTCAAGTGATAGAAGTAACGCACATTTTCTTCAAGATTCTGAAAGTTCGATCGTATGGTGTCTCTTTGCGGTTACCGAAAGGTTCGCTTATCGGTTACCGTAGGTGAACCTTCATTGGCTTTCAAGCCCTGTAGCAAAAGTAAGGAAGTAATTTTTAGTACTCAAATCACTTTTTGTCTTCTCCTTACGTGTAATACTATTGAATTCAAGTGATAGAAGTAACGCACATTTTCTTCAAGATTCTGAAAGTTCGATCGTATGGGGTCTCTTTGCGGTTACCGAAAGGTTCGCTTAGCGGTTACCGTAGATGAACCTTCATTGGCTTTCAAGCCCCTGTAGAAAAGTAAGGAAGTAATTTTTAGTACTCAAATCACTTTTTGTCTTCTTCTTACGGGTTGTACTATTGAATTCAAGTGATAGAAGTAACGCATATTTTCTTCAAGATTCTGAAAGTTCGATCGTATGGGGTCTCTTTGCGGTTACCGAAAGGTTCGCTTAGCGTTTACCAAGGCGACCCTTCATTGGCTTTCAAGCCCTGTAGAAAAGAAAGGAAGTAATTTTTAGTACTCAAATCACTTTTTGTCTTCTTCTTACGGGTAATACTATTGAATTCAAGTGATAGAAGTAACGCACATTTTCTTCAAGATTCTGAAAGTTCGATCGTATGGTGTCTCTTTGCGGTTACCGAAAGGTTCGCTTATCGGTTACCGTAGGTGAACCTTCATTGGCTTTCAAGCCCTGTAGCAAAAGTAAGGAAGTAATTTTTAGTACTCAAATCACTTTTTGTCTTCTCCTTACGTGTAATACTATTGAATTCAAGTGATAGAAGTAACGCACATTTTCTTCAAGATTCTGAAAGTTCGATCGTATGGGGTCTCTTTGCGGTTACCGAAAGGTTCGCTTAGCGTTTACCTAGGCGACCCTTCATTGGCTTTCAAGCCCTGTAGAAAAGTAAGGAAGTAATTTTTAGTACTAAAATCACTTTTTGTCTTCTCCTTACGGGTAATACTATTGAATTCAAGTCATAGAAGTAACGCACATTTTCTTCAAGATTCTGAAAGTTCGATCGTATGGGGTCTCTTTGAGGTTAAGGTTACCAAAAGGTTCGCTTAGCGTTTACCTAGGCGACCCTTCATTCGCTTTCAAGCCCTGTAGAAAAGAAAGGAAGTAATATTTAGTACTCAAATCACTTTTTGTCTTCTTCTTACCGGTTGTACT